>NC_041233.1:15298671-15332102 GCF_002837175.3 Physeter macrocephalus | reverse complement strand
ACGGGTTCGTGCCCTGGTCCAGGAAGATCCCACATGCCGCGGAGTGGCTGGGCCTGTGAGCCATGGCCGCTGAGCCTGCGCTCCACAACGGGAAAGGGCACAACAGTGAGAGGCCCGCGTACTGCAAAAAAAAAAAAAAAAAAAAAAAAAAAAAAAAAAAAAAAAAAAAAAAGAGCGATCAGAGAGCTCGCTCCTTCTCTGTGTCTGTGACCACACAAGGAAGAGTCCTGTGAGCACATAGTGAGATGGTGGCCGCTTGCAAGCCAAAAAGAGGCCTCAGAATGAAACCCATCTTGATCTTGAACTTTCCAGCTTGCAGAACCGTGAGAAATACATTTCTGTTGTTTAAACCATTCAGTCTATGACATTATGTCATGGCAGTCCAAGCTAAGCCATTAATTAAGTACCTACTATCTCCCAACACCATGCTAAGCATGAGGGGAACAAAGACGAATACAATACAGTCTCTGCTTTCCAAAGCTGGGGAGGCTGGGAACAAATAATGATGGCCATGTGCTCACTACCATAAGAGAGGGAACTCAGTGGGGGAGCTCAGAACTGCCAAGATAGACCAGGGAAGCCTTCCTGAAAAAAAGAGATAATTAAGTAGGATCCTTAAGGATGGGTAGGAGTCTGCCTGGTGCTCAAGAGGTTCGAGTGAAGTAAGAGCATTCAGGCAAAGGGAACAACCTGTGCAAGAGAGCAACGGGGCTGGAGGGAAACAGCGAGCACTGGATTTCATGGCTTCTAGACCACACAGTTTTTCACATTTTAGTATCTCAGAATTTGGGATATATCTTAAAATTGATGACAAGTCATAGTTTAGTTGACAGTATTTTTCCCCCCCTTTCTCAGTGGAACGTAAAATAATGGTGTAGCTTACAACCAATGGTGCATTAGATTTGGTGAAGTACAGTTGTTCATTTTTAGCTTGAGCACACAGAGGCATGGTAAAGAGGAGGAGATCAGAAACGCAGCAGGGCTCATATCTAGAAGGACTTTGCTCTTTGTCCTCTAAGAGCTGGGGTTCCTTTGAAGGCTTTGAAGTATCTGTGCATCAGACCACTCCTGAGGCAGAGGGACATTTATTTTTAATTAATTAATTTATTTATTTATTTTTGGCTGTTTTGGGTCTTCATTTCTGTGCGAGGGCTTTCTCCAGTTGTAGCAAGCGAGGGCCACTCTTCATCGCGGTGCGCGGGCCTCTCACTGTCGCAGCCTCTCTTGCTGCGGAGCACAGGCTCCAGACACGCAGGCTCAGTAGTTGTGGCTCGCGGGCCCAGCCGCTCCGCGGCATGTGGGATCTTCCCGGACCGGGGCACGAACCCGTGTCCCCTGCATCGGCAGGCGGACTCTCAACCACTGCGCCACCAGGGAAGCCCCCTCTTTACTTTTATCAGCTTGATTTTGCTTTTGGTCTTCTAGTTCATAAATTACTGGTTCTGTACTACAGCTTTAGGAGTAGGATAGGGTTAAAAAACAGAGGAAAACAAAAAACAAAAGGAAACCTTAATGGCAATGTAAGAGGGTCATATGGGCAGTAAAATTCAGAGGTCAAGAGCAGGCAAAATGGGGACTTCCCTGGTGGTCCAGTGGTAAAGAATCGCCTTACAATGCAGGGGACGCAGGTTCAATCCCTGTTCGAGGAACTAAGATCCCACATGCGGTGGGGCAACTAAGCCCGCGCGCCACAACTACTGAGCTCGCGCGCCTCAACCAGAGAAACTGTGTGCCGCAAACTACAGAGCCCACACGCTGTGGACCCCGCACACCACAACTACGGAGCCCACATGCCCTGGAGCCTGCGCACCACAGCTAGAAAGAAGCCCGCGTGCCGCAACTAAAGATCCCACATGCCACAACAAAGTTCCCACGTGCCGCAACTAAGACCCGATGCAGCCAAAAATAAATAAAATAAATAAATAAATAATAAATAAATCTTAAAGAAAAAAAAAAAAGAGCAGGCAAAACGAAGATTCCAGCAAATATAAGACAGGTAGCAAGATTCATGGTTTGTAAGCCTAAAGATAAGGTCTTTTAATCTGGGTCCTGTTCAGGAACTGGGAGGTTGAAAAGGATCCCCATTTTTTTCTAGCCATCACAGAGTTGGATGAATAAATGAATTAGCATCTTCAGTGTCCTTCTCACCTTGATTATGCTCATGCTTTTCAGTCTCCCACGTAGCATCATCTAACGGGAAGAATAAGGACTCTAGAGCCAGCAAGATCTGGGTTCAAATTTTGGCTAGGCTACATATTAGCTGTGTGGCCTTGGAAAAATTAATTAATCACTTTAAGTCTCAATATTCCCATCTGTAAAATGAGGAAATCTACTTCTCATGGTTGTTGTACAAAATGAGTGCTCAGTATTTGGGGATTATTACCAGTAATATTTGAACTCAAATAAAATCATCTTTAGTGCCAACATTCGAGTCCAAGGAGCCTACCTTCTTACTGCCATTTCTGCATTTATTAGACCTCTGCTGCCCTAATGCAGTTTTTAAGAAACTGCTGACTTTTCAGTGACTGTATTATGAGCTGTGAGGGATAAAAGATGCAGGAACCCCCATTCCTGCCCTCAAGGAATTTAAAATCTATTAAGATATAAGGTACAGAACTTTAAAAAATAATAAACAATATTTATATATTTGGAAATACGTGAATGCATAAAACAATGCATGGAAAGACACATCAAACTGGTAATAGTAATTATTTAGGAGTGGATTTTGGGATTAGGAGAGTTTATTGTACTGTCTAAATTTTACAGAATGAGAATGGATTAAAAATTAAATAGAATGAGAGAGCCGGGAAAAAGAAACAATAACTGGTAGTAAATGTAGCAACATAAAGAAAAGAGAGGTCCCTTTAGCCAGTGCCACAGGCATTACTGGCTGGGATCACAGCAGGAACAATGGCCAAGGGCTGGGACTGCCCAAATGAGTTTACTTGAAGTTACTCCAAGCTTCTCTCCCATAGGAGACCATGAAGACAGACCATTTGAGTAAAGGCAGAGTGGGAGAGAAGCTTGGAGTACTAAATTGATGCCAAGTAATGGAGGGGAGTTGAATGCTAAAATATTTGGATTTTCAGTGCCAAATTAAGCACATTCCAGAACCGTTATGAAGCCTTCAGTCTCTCTCTCCCACTTCATAATTAGTACTGAATTCCAATCAAATATTAGACAATTTCAGCTAAGCCATTGGGGTTAGTCACAAGCAAGAAAAGTCCAGCCTTAACATGCTGCCATTGTGAGTTCATAGGCACTGGGGAGCCATTGAAGGTTCTTGAGCAGCAGAAAAATCGTCTGTTAGGAGTATCTGTCTATAGAAAAAAAAAAAAGTGCTCCAGTTGGGACATTGTTGTGAGATAAATACAGCTTTGTTTAAAGTTTATCTTTCCCTCACACCTGCCATGCTGTGAAGGAGAGTCTGGTGTTTGTTTTGTCTGATTCACCACCCACTGAATTATTCTGTCATGAGTGTAGCAGCTTCAAGAGTTAGGGTAAAGGTACAGACTAGAGTGAGTTCCAGATTCTATGTGACCTCGATCAACTCAGTCTGAGCTGTTTAATTTGTATTCAAGAGATGTGACAAGAATCTGTTTTGTTTTGTTTTTTTTTTGTGGTATGCGGGCCTCCCTCTGTTGTGGCCTCTCCCGTTGCGGAGCACAGGCTCCGGACGCGCAGGCTCAGCGGCCATGGCTCACGGGCCCAGCCGCTCCGCGGCATGTGGGATCCTCGCGGACCGGGGCGCGAACCCGGTTCCCCTGCATCGGCAGGCGGACGCGCAACCACTGCGCCACCAGGAAAGCCCCTCAAGAATCTGTATTTTAAAGGTGACAATGGGTCACCTAGTATTCTAGACTCAATGCGAATAAACTGTAAAAATTCACTTCCATATCTTTGTGTCTAAGGTGTTTTGTTTGTAAAATACTTGTGTGGTATATTCCTTTTATTACTTCTGTAAATAAAACTGTATTCTTACTGTCTCAAAGAGTTCATATTACTCATATTTGAAATCTCTGAGTTTTCAGTATTAAAACTAAATTTTCTTAGGGGTTGGAGAGTTTTTTTACACCCAGCTTGTCAAGCACATTTTTTCCTGGCCCAGCTGCAAGCACCAGATGATGTCTGACAGGATCTCCACCGGGGTTTACCACTGAATGGGATGAGAGATATTTAGTGCCACTGCAAGGGCACCAGATACTGTGGTTTAGTTTCCTACACTGGACAAAAGGTTGACAGGGAAAAAAACCAAAACACAAAAAGCACAATGTAGACTGGCCCCAAGAAAATAACTTAAATGAGATGTGCCCTGTTAGAGACTGGTTCAAATAAGTACTTGACACTTCCCTCAAACTTCAGGGACTTCTACAACTCCAGATTCCTTCCCATTCTCTCACTTCATTTTATGTTAATTATTGTAGTATTCACTCTGTGCCAGACACTGTTGTAAGCATTTTGTCTACATGTATAATCATACAGGGTACGTACTATTATTTCCACATTTTAAAATTGGGAAATTTTAAAGGCACAGAGGATCAAGTAACACATCCAAGGTAACACAGACTAGTTAGGGTCGAAGTCATCATTCAAATGCTGGTGGTTCAATTCCAAGGACCATGGCCCTGGCCACCATACTGTCCTACTGCTTGAATTTTATACGATGAGAATATGTATGTATTGGGGGGGGGTCTCCTTATCTTCACCCATAGCCATATCCTTTTGAGGCTAGACTCTCCTCATTTGATATTAATCCAGTTCTTTCCAGCTCCTTCAGTCCCTCTTCTCAGAGGTTCCTTCCCCACATATATGCTCAGTTGACCTCCATTCTTAGAAAGCAAAATTACTAAGGCGCTCTCTCTTCCCTTTCTTCACTGCCAAACTTCTTGGAACATTCATCTGAATTATTCCTCATAGACACCTGAACACCTTGTAGTCAGGTTTCTATTTTGAGGCTCTACTGCAAACATTTTCTCAGAAGCCACCTAAGGCCCCGTAATTACCACCGTCTGGTGGCTTCTTTGCAGCTCCTTTGCCAAACATCTCTGCTGGTTTGACTCTGTGGACCATGCTCTCCTTGCAAATCCCCTGCTCCCTTGAGGGTTATGACACTGTGACCTCTTGCTGATGCTCTTTCCTCCCAGTTCTCTCTTGCCTCCTGTGCTCACCTAGCACTCCTGGCCCGCTTGCCCACGAATGGGTGTCCTCCGAGAGCCTTCCTCTGCTCTCGCCTCCTGTTTGCTGCGCCTGCTTCCCTTGATGATCTTTTTTTGTTTTATTTTGTTTTGTTTTTGTTTTTGTTTTTGTTTTGCGGTACGCGGGCCTCTCACTGTTGTGGCCTCTCCCGTTGCGGAGCACAGGCTCCGGACGCGCAGGCTCAGCGGCCATCGCTCACGGGCCCAGCCGCTCCGCGGCATGTGGGATCTTCCCGGACCGGGGCACGAACCCGTGTCCCCCGCATCGGCAGGCGGACTCCCAACCACTGCGCCACCAGGGAAGCCCTCCCTTGATGATCTTGTCCACATCCACAACTTAAATGATTACCTCCCTTTGCATCTCTATTTCTAGTTCCAGCTCCCTCTGACATCTACATCTGCATTTCCAACTCCATCTGGAGGCTCAATATGTTGCAAAGTAAACCCAGGTGTATCCCCCAGAACTCTCCTTCCACCTGGTAGTGCCTCACTATCAACTGAATACCTCTAGGATCAATGCAATTTTAATTCTGCCTATAAGAACTATCAGTTAAAATGGTGACTCATTGCTAATAGCTCCCTATTAATGTAAAATAAAATTAATAGCATGAAGTATAAATATGAATCAGATGGAAAAGGAAAGAACAGTTCATATTTTATATCATCTGTATTATGACTAACCAGGACACACTTTCATGTACTGTTGATGTATTCATTCCTTTCCCTGTCCCTGGTTTCAAAAGAGCCATCATATTTTACCCTATTCTGTAAATTCCACAGATTCTTAGATTGTCCCCAGGATTCTTTAGATGAAAGTTTAGGGGCTCCTCCTTTTCAAACAGCACATTTGAGACTGTTTTCTCTCCTTTGATTAAGATCATGTATAATGGATCAGAACCTTGACTCCAGCAACACTACACCTTAGCAGCAAACTAGAAGAAACTGGAAACTGTTAAGAATCATCTCTTTTGGGGTTTCCCTGGTGGCGCAATGGTTAAGAATCTGCCTGTCAATGCAGGGGACACGGGTTCGAGCCCTGGTGCGGGAAGATTCCACATGCCGCGGAGCAACTAAGCCCATGCGCCACAACTACTGAGCCCACGCTCTAGAGCCCGTGAGCCACAACTGCTGAGCCCACGTGCCACAACTACTGAAGCCTGCACACCTAGAGCCTGTGCTCTACAACAAGAGAAGCCACCGCAATGAGAAGCCCACACACCACAATGAAGAGTAGCCCCCGCTCACCGCAACTAGAGAAAGCCCGCACACAGCAACGAAGACCCAACGCAGCCAAAGAAAAATAAATAATTTTACTTAATAAAAAGAAAAAGAATCATCTCTTTTGGCACAACAGAAAGCCATAGAAGACAATTGGAAAGAGATCTTTAGGCAAACGAAACTCATCCAAAACAGTAGATTAACCTCTTTGTTAAGATTTCCAAGAATGGACACATGTCCTTCCTTGGTAACTCATTCCCGCAATTAAACAATTGTTACAGACTCTCAGAACTAAGAGTAAGAGGCATAAATTGCCTGCAGAGATATTTAAATGTGTTTTGGTCTCTTGTCCAGGGGATCTGTTTCAGAACAATTGAGCCAAGCTGGCCCACTTATCCTCTTCCTGATTCAGCAAAGAATGATGATGTTTTTGTGGGCATGTTCTGAGGAAGCTCTGCATGTTCTGTTGACCCCTGCAACATAGACCAGGGAAGAAACCATCCTGAGGGCAGGGTGAATCATAAGTCCTGGCACGTAGTGAGTCCGTTAACTCTGTGAGTGAGAGAGCAAGCACAATACAAGAGGAGCAGGGCAGGAAGGGCAAAGGAAGGGGCTCAGGAATAATTCAGATTATCAAACATTATCCTGAAGGGCCCTGGGATGATAGGGACACTGAAGAGGTTAACAAACAAGTGGATGGGGAACCTGGTCAGTAAATGAAGACTCTCTCAAGTGGGCAGGCTCTAGTTAACCTTTTAATATTTCCCTTCATGGCATCACTCTTCGTGACACAAACCCTCACAACCCTGTCCCCAGGCCTTCCTCCACAGTGGAGAAAACCAGACCATGTGGAGCCCTGCCTCTCATTACTGCTTTTACCTAATTTGCATCTGATTTTTCTGATTATACTGCTCTTGCCATAAGATGGAGTCTTTGCTAGGGAAGCCAGTAACGGAGTCTGCACAGCATCTTGACTGGAATCTTTATCGCATTTGGTCAGTGTTCGACTAAGTTCTTGGCCACTCTCACTTCTGTGGTTAAAAGTGTAAATCATCACATAGGTTTGTCTGTTATCTCACCTTTTTCTCCCTCTTTCTCTGTATATGCATTTAACTCTGTCTTTCTCCTCGTTAACGGTAGTCTCTTCTCACTTCCTGTAGATTATCCCTCTAAGCAAAGTTGCCCACTGTACAAATGCCTTGCCCATAGTGGGCATTTAACAAACATTTCATGAATGAAAGAAAGAATGACTACCCTAATCATACCATCAGTTATGTCTGTACTCTTGCTGCTTACTTTCTCAGCAAGCGTCAGATCAGTCCCTCATGGTTGGCCACCTTTTCACAGGGAGGGCTCGGGTTCTAAATCTCTGTAAACATAATAGAGATTTTCTGCTTTTTCATTTCTCCCTCCCCCAACCCCTGACCAAATTCAACATTCAGGAAACTCATACTGGAAGATGACAGGCCCTCTCCTAGACTCTGTCTTCCAGAATTGCTTCCAGGAAACAGAGCTGTGCCCAGCCTCTAGATGCCCAGGGTATGTCTGTCTTTCTAAGAGGAGGTCAAGTTAGTTTGGTAGTCTGAGTTCTCACCTCCAGAAGCCTGACTCTACTGCCTTATTCACAGATACATGGCCTGTTTTCCTCAATATATCACAGCCTGGAGCACGGCGGAAGGTCACAAGAAATGGGCAAGAGGAATAGTTAACAATTCTAGACAGAGTTTCCCAAGACCTTCCGGCATGAAGTTGCAGAGTAAAGAACAGACACTTCCTGGGAGTCTTCCTTGGGGATCAGCAGCCCCTATGTCTGACCTCTGGTCAAGGCACCTACTAGACCTCAGCAGAGAACCCGAATTCTGACCCCTGATCTGTCACCAACCAGCAGTGTGATCCTGGATAAACAGACCCTGGGTCTGTTTCTTCTTCTGTGAAATGAGCACAAATACAATTTTCCCACAAAGACATAGAATTTCTATGAAAACCACAATGACACGAAATCAGAGCCTGGTTTAAA
This sequence comes from Physeter macrocephalus, assembly GCF_002837175.3. Classification (NCBI taxonomy): domain Eukaryota; kingdom Metazoa; phylum Chordata; class Mammalia; order Artiodactyla; family Physeteridae; genus Physeter; species Physeter macrocephalus. The sequence continues at coordinate 15,323,672 of NC_041233.1, read as the reverse complement.
TGAAGCAACAGAGGTTATAAAAGGAAAACGATTTGTCCAAACTTCTCAGCTTTTTTCAGAGTCCCACCCAACCTAAACGCCCAGCTTCAACTGTTCTGAGGGCCCCAGACTCCCAGCTGCTTCCACTGCTCCATGCTGTAGGTGAAAACACTGGGGAAATGATAATGTGCTGGGTTTGATATATTACTATTATTGTTATTATTTATAATCCATAGAAAGATTGTTGAGAGTTCTTGTCCTATAATAGTATGGCTGATTTATATGCTCTTATCTTCCTTAAAGATAGAAATGACAAAATTTAATCATTACAAAACCAAATTTTTACACTTCCGGCTTTATTTTTTGGTATCAGACAAAATAACAACAAAAAGCTTTCAGGTTTTGAAGTCTGTTTCCTCCCTCCATAGCTCCACCTGTGTGTAGACACTGTGGTTCCAAGGAGACTCATATCTGTTTAAAAATAGAAAGTACTACCTACCTTCTCCCCACCCAAAATCCTTCATGGACTTTGGCCTGAGTCCATTGAAGAATGGGCAAAGAGTAAAGGTGGAATTCTTGGTGGGAGTTGTGCAGGGTGATCCAAAAGGTGGGGAAAAAAATCTGCCAGCAGTTTTCCAGGGCTTGCACAATTATTAAAATGAGAAAACAAAGAGCGGGGGGCGGGAACAAAACATCTGGGGATGATAAGCTAACTCAGGAATTAAAAAAAAAAAAAAAAAAATTGTTGTCCAGAAAGGAGCATAGCACTTCAAAACAGATGTTTTGCTTGAAATTTTCCAGAATGGAACAAATGAGAGAGGAGAAGCAAGACCAAGAACTGGAGCACAGACACTGGCCCTCCAAGAGTTAATGTGCATTTTGAACATGCACAGGTCCTTCATTTTTCACTTCCAAATTCTATCCCTTCAAAACTCCCTTAATTATCCCTTCAAAACTCCCTTATTTGTCCATGCCACATCCCCAGGTGCAGGGAGAGGTGTGCTTAGTAGCCAACTCCAGAAAAAAAAGGCACACCTATGGAAAACAACAAGCCAAAGGCAAGTCTCCTTTGATAAGAAAATGACTCCGGGTTGGGGAAGGAGGGAAGAGCTAAATAGAACCGGTGGCACTCCCTGGAATAACCAAGTTACAAACACAACTCAGGAACCAAGTTGGAGATCCAAAAGCAGGAAAAGTGGTTGAAGTTCCCTGCTCCTTTCTATTATCTAACCTGGGAGTTAAGCATGTGCACTGGAGTAAAAGTTGTGAAAGTCACAGACCAAAGTGTCACTGAAGATAAGATAAGGAACAACATGCAGAGCTGCAACGTTAACCTACAGCCGAAGGAGGCACTGTGTGCTGTATAGGAGTGTTCACAGTGAAGGGTTTTGAAAGCTCAGAACAGGAGTAAACAAGTCATAAGTGATCTTTTTCCTTCCAGTTTTATTGAAATATAATTAACATACAGCACTGTATACATGTTTAAAATGTACAGCAATAATGATTTGACTTACATACATCATGAAATGATTATCACAGTAAGTTTAGTGAACATCCATCATCTCATATATTGATAGATACAAAATTAAAGAAATAGAAAAAAAGTGTTTCCTGTGAGAACTCTTAGGATATACTCTCTTAACAACTTTCATATATAACGTATAGCCGAATTAATTATATTTATTATGTCATACATTACATCTCTCGTACTTATTTATAACTGGGAATTTGTACCTTTTGAGTGCCTTCATCCAATTCCCTCTCCCCCCACTCCTCTGCCCGTGGTAACCACAAATCTGATCTCTTTCTCTATGAGTTTGTTTGCTTGTTTGTTTTCAAAGTATAATTGACCTTCAACACTATGTTAGTTCCTGTTATACGACATAGTGGTTTAACACTTCTATACATTTTAAAATGATTACCATGGTAAGTCTAGTTATAATATATCACCATACAAAGTTTTTACATAGTTACTGACTATATTCCCCACACTGTACATTTCATACCTGTGACATTTATTTTGCAACTGGAATTTTGTACCTCTTAATCTCCCTCACCTATTTCTCTCCTCCTCCACCCCCATCCCCATCCCCTCTGGCAAGCACCTGTTTATTCTCTGTATCTATATCTCTGTTTTTGTTTTGTTATATTTGTTCGTTTGTTTTGTTTTTTAGATTCCACACGTAAGTGAAATCATACAATATTTATCTTTCTCTGTTTGACGTATTTCACTAGGCATAATACCCTCTAGGTCCATCCATGTTGTTGCAAATGGCAAGATTTCATTATTTTTTTATGGCTGAGTAATATTCCATTGTGTATATATGGCATTTAGATTGCTTCCATATCTTGGCTATTGTAAATAATGCTGCAATGAACACATGGGTGCATATATATTTTTGAATTAGTGTCTTTGTTTTCTTTGGATGAATGCCCAGGAGTGGTATTGCTGGATCGTACGGTAGTTTCTATTTTAAATTTTTTGAAGAATCTCCATACTGTTTTCCATAGTGGCTACACTAATTTACATTCCCATCAAAAGTGTATTAGGGTTCCCTTTTCTCCACCTCCTTGCCAACACTTACTTGTTGCCTTTTTAATAATAGCCATTCTGACAGGTGTGAGGTGATATCTCATTGTGATTATGATTTGCATTTCCTTGATGATTAGTGATGTTGAGCATCTTTTCATGTGCCTGTCAGCCATCTGTATGTCTTTGGAAAAATGGCCATTCAGATCCTCTGCCCATTTTTTAAAAATTGGGTTGTATGGTTTTTTTATGTTGAGTTATATGAGTTCTTTGTATATTTTGGATATTAACCCATTATTGATATATCACTTGCAAATATCTTCTCCCATCCAGTAGGTGGCCTTTTAGTTTTGTTGATAGCATCTTTCACTGTGCAAAAGCTTTTTAGTTTGAGGCAGTCCGATTTGTTTTTTCTTTGCTTTTGTTTCCCTTGCCTGAGGAGACATATCCAAAAAAATATCACTAAGACCGATGTCAAAGAGCTTACTGGCTATGTTTTCTTCTAGAAGTTTTATGGTTTCAGGTCTGCATTTAAGTCTTTAATGCATTTTGAATTTATTTTTGTGTATGGTGAGAGAGTAGTCCAGTTTAATTCTTTTGCATGTAGTTGTCCAGTTTTCTCAACACCCTTTATTGAAGAGGCTGTTTTTCCCGCATTGTATATTCTTGCTTCCTTTATGATAGATTAATTGCCCTTGTAAGTGTGGGTTCATTTCTGGGCTCTGTGTTCTGTTTCATTGATCTATGTGTCTTTGTACCAGTACCATGCTGTTTTGATTACTGCAGCTTTGTAGTACAGTTTGAAATCAGAGAACATGATACTTCCAGCTTTGTTCTTCTTTCCCAAGATTGTTTTAACTATTCAGGGTCTTTTGTTTTTCCATACAAATTTTAGAATTATTTGTTCTAGTTCTGTGAACAATGCCATTGGTATTTTGATAGGGATTGCACTGAATCTGTAGATAGCCTTGCATCCTATGGTCATTTTGGCAATAGTAATTATTCCAATCCATGAACACAGTATGGGTTGTGAATGATTTTAAGACAGTCATGGCAACAGTATAACAATATTTCTATTCAAGCATCCTTTAGCACCGTGCAGCTGTGGGAAAACTTAATTGACCTGACCATGTTTTCTTATATAGTTACTAAGGCAGGTCTTTCTTGTTCCAATAAACATGTGACTCCAGACTAGCACTGTCCAAGAGAGATATAATGGGAGTCACATATGGAATTTAAACTTTTCTAGTAGCCACATTTTTCAAAAGGTAAAAAAAAAAAGGCAATGTAATTGTATTTAACATGATATATCCAAAATATTAACATTTCAACATGTAATCAACATAAAAAAATTAAATATTTTACTTTTTTTTTGCACTAAGCCTTCAAAATTTGGTGAGTATTATTCACTTACAGCACATCTCAGTTTGGACTAGCCACATGTCAAGAGCTCAGTAGCCACATGTGACTAGTGACTGCCACATCTAAACTGTCTAGCACAGATCTAAACTGTCACCAGTTTGACATAATGATTTTCCTTTAACCTATTATTTTTTGAAAACTGTACCTTAACTTTATTGCAAGAACTGCTGACAGTGTTTCATCTAACCTATCACAGAACATAATACATATATTCAGTTGAAGCAAAAATAAATTTTACAGAACAATGAAAATTTGGTGGCACTCCTATTAAAGAGTCACAGTATGTCAGTGTGTCCTGACATACCTATTAGGAACCACTAGTATAGTGAGGGAAGGAGGGGTTGAGGAGGAAACAAAATGTTTCTAAAAAGAGATTCAACCCAAAATTATCAGAATGTCTCTTTGATGTCTTCAATAATAAATTGTCAACCTAAAGCACTTTGGAGCATCTGGTTCAACCTTCTTCATTTAATAGAAATAGAGACCGAGAAAAGTTAGTGTCTGGTTCAAGGTCAGCAAGAAGCTAGTGCCAGGACTTAATGTCTAATAGAACATTGAGAGTTTAATTTAGATCAGGAGAGTTAAAGGATCAGGAAACTATATAAATGTATAATATATGTGATGTGTGCATAATTATACACATTTTAGGCTTATTTTAAAAGTATGAAGGCAGAGTGCAGGGTGATTTTAATAACCTTCATCCGAAACTGTTTTATATTTTCATCACCAAGATGTTTTAAGACTATTCATTGTTATTATGTTTTCTGTGTAAATAATATTTGCTTTAGAGTTTAGAAATGCCCCTATGTTGAAAAAAAAACAACTAAATTAACTATGGACATAGAGGTTGAAGGAAAGTGCTTTTGCCTTCTGGTAGAATAATTCACATTTTTGAGTAACAGTCAAAACACTTAAAGAACATGCATTTGCATTCTGCATTTAATGTAACAAACAACAACAGAAAACATAATTTAGACACACTTCCCCTTATTAATTTGCTTTTCTGAAGTCAGTTGTAAATATGTTGATTCCCCTCTCTCCCTTTGTTTTTCTCCTGGGATGGTGCCTAACCACAGTGAGGCCATAATTGGAGAACATAGAAGGATTGATTTGAAAATGTCATGAATGTTGTTAATAAACTCCCATTGACATAAAAGATTCATTAATTCATTCTGCAGGCAATCAAGTTCACCATATTGTAGAGAATGAAACTAAATGGCTGAAAAGACAGATAAAAGGCATTTTTGATTATTTTAATTTTAAAGTAAATAGCAAAAAATGTAAATCTCAGGGTTAGAGTTGCCAAAATGCATTAGGCCTTTATGTATACAACATTTCTGCTAAACAGCTCTGGAAAAAAGTCCTTTGACCACAGAAGAGTTTTCTTTTCACTCCGAAGTTATCTCAATTCACTGCTAAATCTTCAGTTATAATTTAATCTATGCGGATTACAATGGCTTTGTTTTAGTGATCTAAATTTTTAAAAAAAGGAAATAAACTGCATATTCCTTAAGTCACCCAGTCAAGGTCAAGTTTATAACTGATATTAAATTGACTAGATTTTCACAGTTGCTTTCAATTAGATCAGAATGGCTCTTTTTGGAATGTACAAAAAACAGAAATGTATAAAATTCTTTTTAAAGTGGATAAAAAGGTACCCACAACTTCATTAGTTGTATTTTTCCATTGCATACTATTTATTAGAATAGTGCGTCAATAGCCTTGATCATACATGATCTAGAAGTCAAACTTATACTGAGAAATATTTTACTTTGCCATGCAATTCCTCCATTAAGATTTCATTTGTCAACTGAGAAAAATGTGAGTGAGTGCCTCTATGACATACCATGTAGTTAAACTCTGCATGAAATTTATAGTCTGGCTAATAAAGTCACTACAGAATTATGGAAGCTTTGTCACAAACTACTTAAAATATAAGATGACGTTCAAAGAGCTTTACATAGCTTGGAATTACTTATTAGAATGTGGTACTTTTACTCTCAGTATCTCAGACAATCAATTACAACTTATCTAGTAGCTGTAGTTAATAGTTAATGCTCATATGCCTTGAGTAAGTGGGTTGTTCTTTTGAGGAAATCAAGGAAAGGAGGCTACATTTTACTTCTGGATGGTTTAGAGCCTGGCTTAGCTGAGAGAAGGGAAATATGGAAGAAACTAGAGTGGGGTTCAGAGATGCACTGAAAGAGGAAGCTGAAGCCAGAAATGAGGATGGAATTGGAGCCCTGGGGAAGGCGCATAAGTCTTGAGAGGCCTGTGGTTGGAGGGGTTCTAGCTGACTTCTGGAATGCAGAGATCTAATGAGAACCCCTGCCCACTTAAAGGTGACTGATTCAGAAGTCTGCGTGTGGGTGTGGCTGAAAAGAGAAGGCCTTTCATTCTTAGCTACAAGGAAAGTCTCTCTGAACCTTACATTCCTAAAACAATAGTGCATTCAAATTTTACCCAAGCAGTGCTCACCATATCATAGGTACCTATTAAATAAAATTCAAAAACCATTTGAGCAAAGCTAAGGGAGTTTGGCACAATTCTAGAGATGAGTCTGTGCTCACATGTAGGCCCACACAGGAACAGTTAAACAGTAACTAAGCAAGAATGGGGCAGTCAAAATCAGTAAAACAAGGATCTTCACTTAGACAAATCAGATCTGCACATAGTGACTTGACATGCTTTTCCTAACCGATTTATGCTGGGAGGTAATTTTTCTTTCAGCCAACACAGGTATTCATACATATTCCAATACATTGTACATTCAAAAGAAAACTAAATCTGGCTTAAATCAGTAGTAACACACTAATTACTGAAGAAGTTAGAATCTTTTCTCAAGATACCCAAGAACAATTTCCGAATAAACCAACCACAAAATCTACCACTGCTTTGGTGGTAACTGGCTTCTGAAAATGGCATTTTTACTGGACTGGATGTCACTAAGGACATCCTTCCTCCTTTAAAAACAAATTAGAATTATAGCATATTCCTCTTTAATCAGCAAGTTATCATTGAGTACCTTCTCTATGAATCATCTAGAGGTAATGGGGAGTATTATCTACATGGGAAGACAAGACAAACATATTAATTTAATACATATTTTCTTAATATATATGCAAACCCTACATGGCTGTCCTCCCATGGGAAGATGCTGTTATTGTCGTATACAAGCTTTTGAGGTCTAACTCAGCATAGGCTTAGCCCCAAATAGTAAATCCACCTCACTAAGCATTAGCAAACAATGTAGATTTACTGAAACTTTTGTGAGCACACAGGAAACAGGGTTTTAACTGTATACCACATAGAAAACAACCTCAAGGAGCTCCTTTTTGAACCTTTTTAAAATTTTCTCCCATAGCTTTTTTTAGATACCAGTTACTGGGCCTCCATTTCCCATCAGAACCCATTCCCCAAATCTCCGTTATTGTCCCAAACAATTCAGCTCTAATCCTAAAGTGGATCCCAAGACAAAGCAAAAGCTGGTATAATTAACCAGGCCAAAGCTCGCTGGAAGTCAGTTAAGCGACTATATCCCAACATGCCCCTTGGGGTGAGGATGTCATCCCCAACCCAAATGGCTTATCTAATTATTCACTTAACAAAAACAAGCATTTCTGGCTTAGGGGATGGGGAGAGAAATTCTCTGCTAAGGAAAAAAAAATGAATTTTCTCCATGTCTTTGCTTTTACAATATGCAAGTCACCATAGCAAGTGCCGAGGAACTTATAAACTTGTATAAGACATAGTATGTGGGAGATTTACTAATGATCCATTTATGATCCTCTCTGTGACAGGAAAGCAGAGAGTTCCTGTATATAGGGAATTTCCTATAGAATGTGGTTGTAAGTTACTCAGCTTTGGGAATGAATATGGAAAAATCAAGGTAAATATGTTTTGGTTTGGAATGTACTGATTTGACATTAGTGAATCAAATAGATTTTTGTGTTGGTCAATGAGACCTGGTCATAAAAATGTCCCAAATTACTAGTATTTGCCTTCCTAGACAATGTTAAGCAGTTGATCCAATAACCTAGGTCTAATAACCAATAGGCTAGGTAGGCAGAGTCTATGTTCTGATGAATAGGAGCAGGGAGGTCTAAAAAAGAAAACTGAAGCAGCTACTTGCCTTGTAATATAAGGAATCATGTTATGGAAATCTTCCTACTTTGGGTTGAGGGCTTCTAGTCTGTGGCCAATGGGAAACCACTGTTAGTTCATGAAGAGGGAAGTGAAGTGATATAACTGGTTTTTGTGAAGACTACTTTGAAAACTCTCTACAAAATAGCTTAGAAGTAGCAGAGAAAGAAGGCAGGGAGGCCAAGTATGAGGGTCTAGATAGGTAGTGTGAGAGAAAGGAATGGACACACAAATGCTGAGAATTGCTTTGAAAAAGTTTCCTAAAAATTGCTGACTGATCAGAATTAGAGGAAGAAGTGAAAAAGGGAAGAGTCAAATACAACTCTGATGTGGATCTCAAGTTACTGAGGTAACAGTAATGGCATTTATAGAAATGGGGAACTTGAGATGAGAGGCCAATCTGAGGTTGGGGTTAGTCAAAATTAGTCAGTCAAGAAATATTTAATACATGCCAATCACTGGGCAAGGTGCCAGGGATATAGGAGCAAGCAAAGTTGACATGATCTTTGTCCTCACAGAGCTCACAGATGGGGGAAAAGACCAACATTACATAAATGATTAATATAGTTTTTATGTAATATTATAGGGGTAATAAATTCTGTAGAAAGAATAACCTACATTTTGTGTGGTAGTTTCAGATTTAGAAATGTTGAAGCCACTTTTTATTTTTGAATGACTACAGAGAGGAGAAAAAGGAGCAAGCAGCAGTCAGCGCTCAGAAATCAGCCTGTATTCATAGCAGCATTATTCAAAATAGCCAAAAAGTGGAAGCAACACAGGTGTCTATCAACTAGTGAGTATGTAAATAAAATGTAGAACATCCATACAATGGAATATTATTCAATTATAAAAAGGTATGAGGTTCTTAGTCATGTTATAACATGGATGAACTTTGAAAAATTATGCTAAGTGAAAGAAGTGAGTCACAAAGCTTCACATATTGTATAATTCCATTTATATGAAATGTCCAGAATAGGCAAATCCATCAAGACAGAAAGCCAATTATTGGTTGCCTAGGGCTGGGGGTTAGGAAGATTGAGGAGTGACAGCCAAAAGATACAGGATTTCTTGTCAGGGTGATGAAAATGTACTAAAATTGATTATGGAGATGGATGCACAACTCTGAATATACTCAAAACCATTTAATTTTATACTTCAGATGGATGAATTGTATGGTATGTAGATTATATCACAATAGAACTGTTTTTTTAATCACCTTGTATGGTAGAATAAAGAGGTCAGCAGTAGGAGAGAAAATGTTTATTAAAAACCCAGGAGTTCATTTTGAGTTCAGTTATATGTAAAGTGGGTAAAAATAGGTACAATTCAGGAACAGTCATTATCTTCTACACTAGCCATGATTTATGATTTTCTACAATTATCTAAATATTGAGGTTTAAATGTCAGATGGGCAAAGACAAGCTCTGACCTAAAACTACATAACAACTTTGGATGCTAGAGAACAGAACGTATCACATTTGGTCATACTTAGGACATTGGCTTAGTCACTGAGTTATCTAACCAAACTTCTTAATTTAGCTAAGCTGTAAATTCAGATTCCCTATAACCATTTCACACCATGGTTTCTGAAAAACAAAAATTTTTAGTCCCAATTGTTGTGCTTCATAACTTTCCTTTAACTGAAACTGATTTCCTTCTCAAAGGGAAACCAGTTTTGTTTTTTTCATATTTTTCTTTCTCAAAGAGATATATAAATTTCTTTTTTCTGCCAGGTCCAAGAGCCTAAGTGGGGATCTGATCTAGTCTGGGTGGTCAGGGAATGCTTCCGTAAGGAAGTGACATTTAAATTGTGATCTGTAGGAGTTTGATAGGCAGAGAAAAAAGAAGGAAAAAATGTCAGTCAGAGAGAAAAGCATGTGATTGGATCCTAGAACAGAAGAGATCCTGGTACATGTTGAAAGTTGTGGATATATTAGAGGTAAGGAAATATACAAATAGCATTGTCTGGTTGTTGGTTTTAGATACTGGATTAGAGATCAGGATTAAAGAAGAATCTTGCGATGTCATCAAAACAGAAGTAACCACTGAGAAGAAAGAGAGCAGGAATTAAGAACTGCGACTGGGGAAATGCCCGCAACTACAGAGAAAGCTGGGAAGAGGAGCCGCTGTGTGAACAACTGAACAGGTAGGAGGGAAATCAGGGAAGAGCAAAGGTGCAGGAATGAAAAAGAGGAGACAGTTTCAAGACAGGCACCGTGATCAGTTGTGTCAGATGCTAGAGATATTATTGTAGGGGATTGAAGATCAGAAAAGGTCTGGAATTTGTCCATATAAGTTCAAGAGACTTAAAATTTTTAAATAATTGTCTAACTCTCCCTCCCCACATTAAGAAATGGGTAGAATAGCTGAGAATCAAAAACCCAACACTACATCTCACTACAGGACCAAGAGGATCAAATCATAATGAACCTGACATGCTTCCCCTTACAAAGTGAGTTTTTGTAGTGATGTGTATTCTGGCTGATACTAATGCAGGGGAAATAAATAAAAAGAGAGTGTATCTTTTGCAGACATATCCCCCAAAAGCTCAAAGAGTTATTTTGGAGGACAAAATTAGGTTTACCTTGAGAATTTTTTTTAGACTCAAATGAAAACAAAGACTAATTTAGAATCCAGGGGTTGATTTTACCATTTGTTATTTTTTACAATGGGATTTAGCGTAGAAAGTCATTTAACACTGAACACAAACAGTTGAGTTACTTGTCGATTTTCAATGGCTTTTTTTTTCTGTGTTCATTTATTTATCCTTGCATCAACAATTACTTGAGCCTTATTTACCATATGTAAAGTGAAAGGCTTCACTTCCCTTTGGAAACAGACCTCCATATTGAGTACAGTATTTCCAAAAACACAAAGAGTCTTCTGATTCAGAGGAAGTGACATGATGGTCTATATTTCAACAGTTCTTTTACAGTGAACTAACAAGACTTTGTGGGATGACACCATGAAATTGGGCTTTAAACCCATGTGGGGGCTGAGGAGCAGGAGGATAACAATGAGGCCGATACAGTCAGACCCCTTTGGGTGTTGGATTCGTTTCCTGTTGCTGCTATTACAAATGACCACAAACTTCGTGTCATAAAAGGACATGAATTTATTCTCTTACAGTTCTGGAGACTACGAGTCCAAAATCATTTCACTGAGCTAAAATCAGAGTGTGGGCAGGGATGGTTCCTTCTGGAGGCTCTGGGGGGAAAATCTATTTCCTTGCCTTTTCCAGCTTCTAGAGAATGCCTGCACGCCTCGACTCGTGACTTTTTCCTCTCGTCACTACAATCTCTTGCTTTCATTATTACTTCTCCTACTTCCTCCTTTGACTTTCTTGGCTCCTGCATAACAAGGACCCTTGTGATTACATTTAGGGCCCATCCATATCATGCAAGATAATCTCCTCATCTCAAGGTCCTTAACCCAGTCATATTTGTAAGTCTCTTTCACAACACAGTATTCACAGGTTCTGAGAATTCGTTGCAGATGGCTTTGTGGGGCCATTATTCATCCTACCATGGGTGTATTTCCAGTCCTAGATTTCCCTCTTCTGAGAATTACCTCTTCATCCACAACAGGGATGGAACCCTGCAGCCGTGTACTATACCTCTTGGCCAGAGCTATTTGAACTATGAATGAACACTCTCTCCAGTGGATTTATAATTAGGAAACAGAGGCCAGCAAGACCCTGCTGGAGTTACCCAACTCAGCTGCAGAGAGACCCAAAGCCCAGGTGGGATTTTAGCTTTGTCTCAGGGTGACTTTTGAATGCATGTGCTAATTTAACAAATTGCCTACTCTTAAGCTGTAAACAGTGAAAGGATGGAAGCCAATTTAATCTGCATTTCAATCTCAAACCTTATTTATCTTGTTTATAAAGCTTAAAGACATTTAGAAAATTTTGCCAACCATTAAAACTTGTCAGTCATTTCTTTCCTTCACTCACAGTGTCACAAATGGTTATAAAGAGAACCCAGTGGGGAAATTCAAAGTCAAGATTAATTCCCCACTTATATGTATAAGTAAACTCAGTGGTTCATTTATCAGCTCCCACTAAGTTGCATTAACTGTCTTTCCAGATTATAAATCATTCTTATTAAACCAAAGGCATTTCAGTGGAAAGTTGGGCACTCTAGCCAGGGAGATAACTCACCCTAAATGCTCTTAAGGCAGAGGGGTCTGGATCACCTTCACCCTAAAATCAAAGGTAAGATTCCTTATTATCAGTCATGCATTGTTTCTCCTTCACCAAAAATATTTGATTTCACACTGATGAAATCACTATAATGAAAATTACCAATTTACTTATTTATTTAAAATTCTTCTTAAATGCATTTCTGTCCCTCACTGCCTTCCACATTCCACTAAACAAGATTTAACCAAAGACAAAAGTACTTGCTGAAGAACCATACTTAGCTCTCTTTTTTTTTTTTTTTTTTTTAAAGGCCAAGAGTTTCTTGGCTCACTGAGGCCCTCGTGATGTGTGGCACAAGACAACAAAAGGTGCTCTGCTTTCTGTAAAGATCTTCACTGCAATGGCTGAGCCCTGGAACCACATTCTAAATTATCCATTGTTCTTTGTAGGCATCCGCTGTGCCCCATCATGTCAGATAACCACAGCTAACATTCTGTAGGCAAACATGGCCCCATTCATTACATCAAGCAGTGAATAATTCATATAGCAAATTTTACCCTGGGCAAAATACACTGACATCAGGAGCATTAAACTGAAGTCATTCAAGGAACAAAATGGTTATTCATGCTTTCAATGTGAACCATTAAATCTTGCCAGTTAAGTTAAAGAATGAATTAACTCAATTCATTGGACATATCACACAAGTCCATAAGAACACAGTTGCACAAGCAAGTTTCTTACTTGGAGTATTCCTACCTGAGAACGGAAATGCCAGTCACTGTGTCAAGCAAGTCTATACTGGTCAGGGGAGGAGAGTGGTGTGGGGGAACCACTGCTTCCTTTGAACTCCCCTTAGAAGAAAATGGTTCCCATTCATCATTTTTGTTTCATCTTGTTCCTACCCTCATCGCCTTACTATTTTGCCACCCACCGTAGCCAAAAGAATGGTTCAAGGGCTACTGGCTTCTCTCATCAACTAACTTCTGCCTAGTTGGCATTTGTTGGCTATTGCTGACTATGTGTCCAAAGTCTGCTTTTTTTTTTTTTTTTTTTTTTTTTGTGCTAGGCGGGCCCCTCACTGTTGTGGCCTCTCCCGTTGCGGAGCACAGGCTCCGGACGCGCAGGCTCAGCGGCCATGGCTCACGGGCCCAGCCGCTCCGCGGCACGTGGGATCCTCCAGACCGGGGCACGAACCCGCGTCCCCTGCATCGGCAGGCGGACTCCCAACCACTGCGCCACCAGGGAAGCCCCACAGTCTGCTTTTTAAAAGAAGGATGAGGGGAATTCCCTGGCAGTGCAGTGGTTAGGACTCCTCGCTTCCATTGCAGGGGGCACGGGTTCTATCCCTAATAGGGGAAGTAAGATCCTGCAAACTGCACAGCACGACCAAAAAAAATTTTTAATTTTAAAAAATAAAATAAAAGAAGGTTGAGAATGGTGGCTACTCAGGCCTTTTAGAATTAATTTTCCAAAGTCAAAGGCACAGTACATTTGATGATTCCTGAAATGGGAGGCTTCCCTTTGGCCTCCAGTCTCACCTCTGGCTCCTGATAAGAATGGTCTCCCACAGACACGTGACTTAGCCAAAATTCCTCAGTCGGCCTCTGAAGAGAGTAAATTTTTCCCCAAGAAAAGGAAGGTTTCCAAACTGCGCGCGCGCACACCGATGGGTTTTCCAACCAACTCCCTCCTAGCAGCTGACCCAGCCTTTCTCTCCAGAGACTCTTGGCACCTGCAGTCAAACCCTTTATTGTGAATATTGTGTTTAAGGTTTCCAATCAGACTGAAGAAATCTGGAAAAAGAGTAAAGAGAGTGGCAACCAAATACACATAAGAAGGAAATAAATCCCAAGAAAACTCCAGGCTGAAGTATCAAAACTGCCATTATTGAGGTGTTCCATAGCATCATGATATTCCTGTTCCTGTAACTCCTTCTCCCCAAGTTGCAGGTCTCAGGTGACCAGTAAACCATTGTGAGTTGATATTAGACTTTTAGCATTCATTATAGAGAGGAATTGAGGATATGAAAGATGCAGAGGTGGGGGGAGAGAGGCCCAACACTGTATATGTCAGCTCATTGAATCCCACCTATGAGTCTGCATTATTAACATCTGCATTTTATAAATCGGGTCCAGAGTGGTTAAAGGACATATTCAGCTAATAAGTAGTTGAACTGCAAGTTGATCCCTAGGACTTCAAAGTCTGTGCTCTTTCACCTACCCTACAGTGCTGCAAGATTATGATGTAATCTTTCTCTCTAGGGAAAAATAAAATCCTAAGTAAAATATTTAAATATTCAAAGCATACACCAAACCTGCCTTTCTCAGCATAACTCTCGCTCTTTTCTTGCATAAACCTTCTCTAGCCAATCAGGTCTCTCACCATGCCTTGAAACTGCTAGATGTAATTCAAAAGAATTTACAATCTAGTTAAGGAAAATGAATAAAGGAATGAATGACTAAAATTTTTTTCAGAAAGTGCTGATTTTCACCATGAACCAGTTTTTTTAATCACTGTAAATGTCAGTCTTTCAGTCTTTCAAGACAGAATCAGCATGGAGTCATTTGTTCTTAAACAGGTCAACGGACACACCAAGGCCAAAGCTTCTTTTTTTCTTTTTTTTTTTTAATTGAAGTACAGTTGATTTTGAATATCGTGTTACTTTCAGGTGTATAGCATAGTGATTCAGTCATTTTTTTTTCTGATTATATTCCATTATAGGTTATTATAAGATATTGAATAATTCCCTGTGCTGTACAGTAAATCCTTGGTGCTTATCTATTTTATGTATAGTAGTTTGTATCTGTTTATCCCATACTCCTAATATGTCCCTTTCCCCCTCCCTCTCACCTTTTGTAACCATAAGTTTGTTTTCTGTGTCTGCGAGTCTTTTTCTGTTCTGTGTATAGATTCATTTGTATTATTTTTTAGATTCCACATATAAGTGATTTCATATAGTATTTGTCTTTCTCTGTTTGACTTACTTCACTTGGTATAATATTCTCTAGGTCCATCTATGTTGCTGCAAATGGCAGTATTTCATTCTTTTTTATGGCTAAGTAATATTCCTCTGTGTGTGTGTGTGTGTGTGTGTGTGTGTGTGTGTGTACGACGTCTTCTTAAGCCAATCGTCTGTTGATGGGCACTTGGGTTGTTTCCATGTCTTGGCTTTTGTAAACAGTGCTGCTGTGAACATTGAAGTGCACGTACCTTTTTGAATTAGAGTTTTCTTTTTTTCTGGATATATACCCAGGAGTGGGATTGCAGGATCATATGATAGCTCCATTCTTAGTCTTTTAAGAAACCTCCATACTGTTCTCCATAGTGGCTACACCAATTTACATTCACACCAACAGTGTAGGAGGGTTCCCTTTTCTCCACACCCTCTCCAGCATTTATTATTTGTAGACTTTTAGATGATGGCCATTCTGACAGTGTGAGGTGATACCTCATTGTGGTTTTGATTTGCATTTCTCTAATAATCAGCGATGTTGAGCATCTTTTTGTTTGCCTGTTGGCCATCTGTATGTCTTCTTTGGAAAAATGCCTATTAGGTTTTCTGCCCATTTTTAATTGGGTTGTTTGTTTTTTCAATATTAAATTGTACAAACTGTATATTTTGGATATTAACCCCTTGTTGGTTCCATCATTTGCAGATATTTTCTCCCATTTCTCATTTCATAGGTTGTCTTTTCATTTTGTTGATGGTTTTCTTTGCTCTGCAAAAGCTTTTAAGTTTGATTAGGTACCATTTGTCTATTTTTGCCTTTTTTTTTTTTGCCTTGCAAAGTTTATTTCTTCACACTTTTCAGTTTCCACTCTTCTCCTCTCTGGCTCTTCCACCCTTTATCTAGTTCTGGAACAAGAGAAAAGGCGAAATAAGGCAATCCATTTATTTCATTTTAGGTGGATAAATGATTTCAATGTAAACTTAACCTTGCCCACTATAATAAGGTAGTAGAGTCCAGGGACAAAATAATAGGTGTAAAGACATTATTGGGAGAATTGACAAAATTTGATTATTGGCTGTGAAGTAGATAATTGTATTTATCAATGTTAAGTACCTGCTTTTGATAACTGTACTGTACATATATAAAAGAATGTAACCTGGAGTATTTAAGGGTACAGGGGCATGATGTCTCCAACTTACTCTCAGGTGGTTCAGAAAGAAGAATATGAGAGAGAGAGAGAGAACAATAAAGCAAATGGGGGAAAATGTAAACAATGGATGAATCTGGGGAAAGATTATATGGAAATTCCTTGTGTACCATTTTTACGACTTTTCTGTAGGTTTCAAGGAACCTCAAAGTAAAAAGTTAGAAATAAAAATGTTCATGGAGTTAGTTTCAGTATCTCTTGGGAAAAAAACCAACTAATCATTACGGCAAGAAAGAACTTAAGAGGGGCTTCCCTGGTGGCACAGTGGTTGGGGGTCCGCCTGCCGGTGCGGGGGGCGCGGGTTCATGCCCTGGTCCGGGAGGATCCCGCGTGCCGCGGAGCGGCTGGGCCCATGGGCCGTGGCCGCTGGGCCTGCGAAAAAAAAAAAAAGAAACAACTTTAGAGATCTCCCAGGCAAACCCTTCAATTCAAAGATGGGGAAATTGAGGCCGAGAGGTACAGGGTAACTACCTGTATGAGCAGCTATAAGAGGCAGGGCACACAGGCATGCAGCACCAAGCCCACAGTCTCCTACTTGAATCCTTCAACCAGGCTATCCCTTTTTTCTCATAGTTTTTCTTGACTACTTATATCACATCTTATTACGTTCTCTGACTCTCTCAACTTCCCTCAAATCATTTTTATACGTCTCCAAAAGTGTATTCCATGCATAGCACAATAATTCTGCAGGATTTTAATAGACGTTATATAAAGAAGTCTACACGTAAATAATAGCTTTAAGAAATATGGGGTCAAACAAGGTAAAACAGACTTCCCAAGGCCCTTAAAACACTAATGTGCACATAGTGGGATAACAGGGGATATAATATGCAGGATTTTTCAAACATATTTGGACAGGGAAGACTTTTGTTTTGCAGAGTCTTTGGGGCTACCCATTCCAATACATTTTTGGAAGAGCTTTTATAGAGCAGCAAATGCATCATGACTAAATGCTAAATGACAAATGCAAAGTGTCATCTCTCCCATTCAACATGATGAAGTGCCTATGTTTCTGGGACTGTTGGGACTTACTCTGTGGTGTTGCTAAAGGAGGAATGGAATATAGGGCTAAGTCCTAACTTTGGTTTGAATTTACAACCTACAATTTTGGGCAAATCAGCAAATCCCTTTGAGCCTGTTTTTTCATCTGTAAGAGAGAGGTAATATCTATATTGCAGAGTGCTTTGTATGGGTTAATGGAAACTCTCTGTGAAAGTTCTTTATACTCTACAGGCCACTGCTTAAATATATAAGGTAGCATATGACTATAGCACTAAAGGTGAGGGTGCTCTTGAAAAAAACAAATAAAATTCTGCCACAGACTGTGGAAGAGCATAGGGAGGGGGTTTGCCTAGATGGTGATTCTGGCAGAAGAAGCAGTTTGGAGAGAACTGTGTGTGCAATTCCAGACTTGTTAATAACTACCTTTGTAAATCCATTGGAAGAAAAAGAATCAGGATACAGAACTGGCAGATGCTCAGAATTGTTTAAGACACAATTAGGGAAATACAAGTATTTGATTTTGGTTTGTCATTCTTTGGCAAGGAACGCTGATGCAATGCCTCTGTCAACATTTGGCATGATATTTTAACTAAAAGGTCTCAATGGCCTAAAAGGCAACCAGTTCTTTACCTCTGGCAAAAGGAACTTTCCTTGCATTGAGCCCAGGTCAGAGGGAACAATAGTGACTTCCTGTTGTCCAGCAGATGGCTTTAACTGTGTCAAGCTATTCAGGCTCTGTTGGCCTCACGTCCAGCCAAATTCACCATCTAAATATTTCATAGCTCCCATCACAGCCATAACTTTTTACCAACATATCTCTCAAACATAACCTATTTAGTCCACTGTGGTTGTAGTTGCTGTTTTGATATCCCATATATGCATAATATTTAAAACCCTGAGATTCTTTAAATAAATGACTTAATTTTATTCCTCTTCACAAGTTCTTTGAGGTGGGCTTGACTGACACTATCATTGCAGAGGTGAGGACACTAAGGCCCAGAGTAGTAAATGTATTCCTAAACGGAGGTCACAGTGCTGAGGGTAGACTCCTGTGATTCCTAGACCTGCACACTAATACCTGGTCCAGGCTGCCCCACCACCTTCAATTCCAGCCTCTTGCCAGCAGGTCAGAAGCAGTATGGCTAGCAGGGCTGGTCTCTCATTTTAGTGGAAATAAAATAGTGGATTATCCAGTGTGGTAACCCTAGGTGTCCCCCAAACATCTCCCTACCTGGGTACTTCAGTGTGAAAACTGCACCTTAAAAAATCGTCCTGTCCAGTTCCCTTCTTTGATGTCCGGTTTTACCTGG
Organism: Physeter macrocephalus; assembly: GCF_002837175.3. NCBI lineage: Eukaryota > Metazoa > Chordata > Mammalia > Artiodactyla > Physeteridae > Physeter > Physeter macrocephalus. The sequence continues at coordinate 15,304,984 of NC_041233.1, read as the reverse complement.
CAAATTCTCCCAAAGGCAACACCTGAGACAAACCTAAAAGAAGGTGAGAGGAGAAAGCAACGGGCAAAGACCCTGCCATCAGGAACTAAGAACAAACCAGCACTCCGGGCATGGAAGGTGGGAAAGCTGTGCTGACGGGGAGGCAAGGCCGGCCTGGACCAGCTGTACCTTCTTCGCACTGGTCAAGAAGGAGGCGTGGCATGGCGAAGACTTCCAGGTGCATGCGCAGTGGAAGAACGTGGCGGCTGAAAGCAGCACTCTAAGGTGCCACATGTGTCTCCGGGGTCCCGGAAGTGTCTGCTAGCACATGTGAATTCCAGAGGGGATGGGAGGCTTTTGTTAAAACTTAGGATCCTGCAGAACCCAGAAGGCCACAAGGCGAGGAAAGGAAGTGGTGGAAACAATTAAGAAATCTAAGCAGAAACGGTTGCCGGAGAGAGGGCCACAACTGTTCTTTCGACCACATCCGATATTTTCTTCAAATTGTTATGCAGGACAGTAATTGTCTCCTGGGAGGGCAAGAGGCAAATCGGGCCGGGCTGGCCTCTAATAGGCTTCAATAGCAAAGCACCCTCATAAATAGTGCATATTGTGAAATCAGAGCTTTCTCCTTTTCCAACAGACCTCTTCCAACCCTCCTCCTTTAATTAAAGAAACATGGCTTACCAAGAAACAAATACCTCTTTTCGTAAGGCATTAAGTATGGAATAAGGAGGAAGAAAAAAAGAAAGAAAAGAATTCTACACTGAAGAATTGAATGTTTAATAAGCCATTCATGCAGAGACTATGATAAATAGATGATTCCATGTTTCTAATCGACAGCACTGCTTGGTGATTCCCTAGCATCACCTATCTGGCAAGTGACAATATCATGCTCCCAAGGACCGTGGCTAGGCTGGAATTTAATGCATCAAGACTCAATCTGGAGCAAACCTCTGTTCAGGTTAGTTCGTTTCTCACCACCCCCAGTTTATTACCTTCACCATCATCTCCAGTCTTGTTCACACTGTATTTTCTTGTGCCATCTGGTGGATTTCAAGTGATTTTATAGAAGAGTTCAAACAGTTCCACATAAGTGTTGACTTGTTTAGTTTTCGAGTTCACCTCAGAGAATCATGATGACACCTCTAAAGCCTTAATTTTCTTGCTCTTTTCTAATCAGTTTGCCTGTGCTTTTCTCATATCTACTTAGACTTTTTTTTTTTTGCTGTACGTGGGCCTCTCACTGCTGTGGCCTCTCCCGTTGCGGAGCACAGGCTCCGGACGCGTAGGCTCAGCGGCCATGGCTCACGGGCCCAGCCGCTCCGCGGCATGTGGGATCTTCCCGGACCGGTGCACGAACCTGTGTCCCCTGCATCGGCAGGCAGACTCTCAACCACTGCACCACCAGGGAAGCCCATCTACTTTGACTTTTTAAAAATCACATATTTTTGGATCAGTAAATCAGGCACATGGTAGAAAATTCAAAAGGTGCACATGGTGAAAGTATGATAAGTCTCTCTTCTCCAGTTGCCCAGTTCCTGTTCTGAGAGGTAACTGCCATTTACCTTGTTCCAGAAGTGTACAGCACACATGTATACCTTTAACAAACTTTAGTGTGTTTTACACACTAATTGGTTTTACTTTTTTTTGGTATATAATGTTCTCTTGCATACTGTAGTGTACATTATATAACCAGTCTTTAATTTCTCGATATTCAAAACAATACTGCAATGAGTACTCTTGTACCTCTGTTACTTCAGTCTAATGAAGAATAAGTCCTGAAAGTTGGATTTCTAGATCAAAGGACATTAGAGGCACTTTAATTGTCACTAGACATTTTCAAATAACTCTTCAAAGAGGTAGTAACAGTTTACACTTCCATTAGCCAGTGTATGAGCATGCCTTTTTCCTAGACTTTGGCCAATAGCATGTTACCAAACTTTTTGATCTTTGCCTATATGATAAATGAAAAATTGTATCACATTATAGTTTTACAATTTAAAAAAAATTTTTTAGACTGAGTTGAGAATCATTTCATAGGTTTATTATTGTTTTTTAATTTATTTATTTTTTATTTCTTTATTTTGGGCTGCGTTGGGTCTTTGTTGCTGCACGTGGGCTTTCTCTAGTTGTGGCGAGTGGGGGTTACTCTTCATTGCGGTGCGTGGGCTTTTCATTGTGGTGGCTTCTCTTGTTGCGGGGCATGGGCTCTAGGCGCGTGAGCTTCAGTAGTTGTGGCATGCAGGCTCAGTAGTTGTGACTCACAGGCTTAGTTGCTTCACAGCTTGTGGGATCTTCCTGGATCAGGGCTCGAACCCGTGTTCCCTGAATTGGCAGGCAGATTCTTAACCACTGCGCCATCAGGGAAGCCCAGTGCCTCTTTAAAATGTGAGAGCATGTCTGCCTTTTGCCTTGGGGTCCCAGTCTAAACTGGGAAACAGAGTCTTATTTTAATATCTTGTTACATATGATTTGATAAAAAGATAGAATATTGTTTTGTGTGTTTTAAACTTACAGTGAATGGTTTCATAGTGTATGTAACACTCTGCAGTTTGATTTTCTCAGTCAGCATTATGCCTTGAAGAGCTATCCATGTTGATACATAAAGATCTAGTTCATTCATTTTAATTGTTGTCTAGTATTCCACTGTATACCACAGTTTATTTGTCTATTCTTCTATTCATGGACATTTGAGTTGTTTTCAATTTTTTATTATTACCAACTGCAATAACATCCTTGTACATGTCCCCTTGGGCACATATAAAATAATACATCCAGGATATACACCTACAGTGAATTTGTTGAGTATGCACACTTTCAATTTTAGGAGCTATTGCAAAATTGCTCTCCAAATACACTCCCACAAACAAAATACTAGAATTCCCTTTTCTCTAAATAATCACTTCCTTGCCAATACTGGTTATGGTCACGATACTTAATTTTTACCAATTTTCTGTGTGTAAAACAGCATCTTGCTTAAAAATTGAATTTCTTTGATTACCAGTGAGAATAAGTATCTTTTCATATTTTTAATTGAAAATTTTTATTGAGAAAATTGTAGATTCATTTGCAATTGTAAGAAATAATATGAAGGGATCCCTTGTACATTTTGCCCAGTTTTCCCTGTGGTCATATTCTGCAAAACTATAGTATAATGTCACATCCAGGATACTGACATTGATACATCCATCCATCATAATCAGATTTTCCCAGATTTACTTGTACTCATTTGTGTGTGTGCCATTTTCTTTTTTATTTTGGTAATTCAGATTTCCTCTCAGAAAATTGACTGTTTATATTCTTTGATGATTTTCTTTTAAATTGTTTTGTATTTATAGGTAATATAGGTAATTCTGGATGATAATCTTTTATCTGTCATATGTGTTAAAATACAGTACATTTGTTCCTTCTACTTTGTCACTCATATTTTAATTTCACTGTGACTTTCTAAAAATTTGTGTAGTCAGTTTAATACTTTTTTTGTTTCAGCTTAAGTTTTTGCTATCTTGTTTGAGAAATCATTCCCTACCCTGAGATCACAAAATATTCTCTAATATTTTCTTGTAATTTTTTAAAGTTTTTTTTTCAGATTATAGTTATTAATCCATGAGAGATTGTTTTTATGTACGATGTGAGGTAGTGATCTAATTTTACTTTTTTTATATGAAACCAGTTTTTCCAATGCAACAGTTATTTATTATCCCATCTCTCTGATTTATCTGATTTTTTCCTCCTCCATTATATACCTAGGGCCCATATTTGCTTGTTTCATTCCTCAGCTCTCTGTTCTGTTCTGATGATCTATTTGTCCATGCACAAATACCACCATACCTTACATTAATTACTATCACTTTATAACTAACCTGGATATTAGGTAGCATAAGTCTGTACTCTTTGTTCTTATTTGAGAACAGTTTTAGCTATTGACTATTCTTGATTATTTTCTGACTTTCTCATGAAAAATAGAATTTTTCAAGTTTCATGAAAAATCCAATTCACTTTTTATTGACACAGAAGTGAATTTACAGACGACAAATTTTCTACAGTGTACTGCTTTTAGCTACATTTTGAAATGTAGTTCTATTTTTTAAATTCAGTATTAAATAGATTTTAATTTTTATATTTGTCCTCCTTCACACTTGATTTTTTCAGAAGTATATTTCTCCCCTAAAGGTATGACAGCTGTTGTTGTTTTCAAGTGTCTTTTTATTGTTGTTTTCTAATTTAATTATTTAGCTGTGATAAGATAATATGGACCTTATGAATAGATTCTCTGGAACTTGTTGAGATTCTTCTCATGACCTAGCATGTTATCAATTTTTATAAATGTTCAATGGGTGCTTTAAAAGAGTGCATTCTTGGTCTGTTGGGAACAAGATTCCATATCTACCATTAGATCGAGATTTTAAGTTATGTCTTGCAAATCTACATTTTTACTAATTTTCTTTTCTCTTCTTGATATATCAGTTTCTGAGTGAAATATATTAGAATCTCCCACTATGATTTTGGATTAGTCTCTCTTTGTAATTCTCTCAAAGTTTGTTTTATCTATTTTGAGGCTAGGGTTATTAGGAGTAGTAGGCTCATGATTTATATATCTTCTTGGTCGATTGTTAAACTGCCCCTTCACTTTTTAAAAAAAATATTTATTTATTTGGCTGCGCCGGGTCTTAGTTGCGGCACACGGGATCTTCGTTGTGGCGTGCAGGATCTTTAGTTGTAGCATGCAGAATCTTTAGTTGCAGCAGGCGAACTCTTAGTTGTGGCAGGTGGAATCTAGTTCCTTGACCAGGGATCAAACCCGGGCCCCCTGCATTGGGAGCGTGGAGTCTTAGCCACTGGACCACCAGGAAAATCCCTACCCCTTCACTTTCAAAGGTCCACAGTTCCCAGAAAGCATTTGTTTGTTCCTGAGTCACAAAAATCACAAAATATTCCAAACTGCAGGTGTCAGTATACCGTTCAGCTACTTCTCACTTGGGTCACTCTGTGTAGCATTCACCAAGTGGAGTAGCAATAGAAATGTATTTATGCATTGGTTCAAGATGACAGAGTAGAAGGACGTGCTCTCACTCCCTCCTGCGAGAACACCGGAATCACAACTAACTGCTCAGGAAGACACTGGAACTCACCAAAAAAGATACCCCACATCCAAAGACAAAGGAGAAGCCACAGTGAGATGGTAGGAGGGGTACAATCACGATAAAATCAAATCCCATAACTGCTGGGTGGGTGACTCACAAACTGGAGAACACTTATACCACAGAAGTCCACCCCATGAAGTGAAGGTTCTGAGCCCCACATCAGGCTTCCAGACCTGGGGGTCCGGCAAGAGGAGGAGGAATTCCTAGAGAATCAGACTTTGAAGGCTAGCAGGATTTGATTGCAGGACTTGATTGCAGGACTTGGACAGGACTGGGGGAAACAGAGATTCCACTCTTGGAGGGCACACACAAAGTAGTGTGCGCTTCGGGACCCAGGGGAAGGAGCAGTGACCCCATAGGAGACTGAACCAGACCTACCTGCTAGTGTTGGAGGGTCTCCTGCAGAGGTGGGTGGTGGCTCTGTCTCACCGTGAGGACAAGGACACTGGCAGCAGAAGTTCTGGGAAGTACTCCTTGTCGTGAGCCCTCCCAGAGTCCACCATTAGCCCCACCAAAGAGCCTGGGTAGGCTCCAGTGTTGGGTCACCTCAGGCCAAACAACCAATAGGGAGGGAACCCAGCCCCACCCATCAGCAGTCAAGCAGATTAAAGTTTTACTGAGCTCTGCCCACCAGAGCAACAGCCAGGTCTATCCACCACCAGTCCCTCCCATCAGGAAACTTGCACTAGCCTCATCCACCAGAGGGCAGACAGCAGAAGCAAGAAGAACTACAGTTCTGCAGCCTGTGGAACAAAAACCACATTCACAGAGAGATAGACAAGATTAAAAGGCAGAAGGCTATGTACCAGATGAAGGAACAAGATAAAACCCCAGAAAAACAAATAAATGAAGTGGAGATAGGCAACCTTCCAGAAAAAGAATTCAGAATAATGTTAGTGAAGATGATATAGGACCTCGCAAAAAAAATGGAGGCAAAGATCGAGAACATGCAAGAAATGTTTAACAAGGACCTGGAAGAATTAAAGAACAAACAAACAGAGATGAACAATACAATAACTGAAATGAAAACTACACTAAAAGGAATCAATAGCAGAATAACTGAGGCAGAAGAACGGATAAGTGACCTGGAAGACAGAATGGTGGAATTCACTGCTGTGGAACAGAATAAAGAAAAAAGAATGAAAAGAAATGAAGACAGCCTAAGAGACCTCTGGGACAACATTAAA
>NC_041233.1:15296738-15297734 GCF_002837175.3 Physeter macrocephalus | reverse complement strand
CCAGGATAGATCACATCTTGTGTCACAAATCAAGCCTCAGTAAATTTAAGAAAATTGAAATCATATCAAGCATCTTTTCTGACCACAACATTATGAGATTAGAAATCAATTACAGGGAAAAAAACGTAAAAAACACAAACTCCTGGAGACTAAACAATACGTTACTAAATAACCAAGAGTTCACTGAAGAAATCATAGAGGAAATCAAGAAATACCTAGAGACAAATGACAGTGAAAATACGATGATCCAAAACCTATGGGATGCAGCAAAAGCAGTTCTAAGAGGGAAGTTTATAGCTATACAAGCCTACCTAAAGAAACAAGAAAAATCTCAAGTAAACAATCTAACCTTACACCTAAAGGAACTAGAGAAAGAAGAATAAACAAAACCCAAAGTTAGCAGAAGGAAAGAAATAGAAATAAATGAAATAGAAACAAAAAAAAATCAATAGCAAAGATCAATAAAACCAAAAACTGGTTCTTTGAGAAGATAAACAAAATTGATAAACCATTAGCCAGACTCATCAAGAAAAAGAGGGAGAGGACTCAAATCAATAAAATTAGAAATGAAAAAGGAGAAGTTACAACAGACACCACAGAAATACAAAGCATCCTAAGAGGCTACTACAAGCAACTGTATGCCAATAAAATGGACAACCTGGAAGAAATGGACAAATTCTTAGAAAGGTATAACCTTCCAAGACTGAACCAGGAAGAAATAGAAAATATGAACAGACCAATCACAAGTAATGAAATTGAAACTGTGATTAAAATCTTCCAACAAATAAAAGTCCAGGACCAGATGGCTTCACAGGTGAATTCTATCAAACATTTAGAGAAGAGCTAACACCCATCCTTCTCAAACTCTTCCAAAAAATTGCAGAGGAAGGAACACTCCAAAACTCATTCTATGAGGCCACCATCAGCCTGATACCAAAAGCAAACAAAGATACTACAAAAAAAGAAAATTACAGACCAATAATATCACTGATGAAT
>NC_041233.1:15295165-15295304 GCF_002837175.3 Physeter macrocephalus | reverse complement strand
TCCTGACTTAAGACTATACTACAAAGCTACAGTAATCAAGACATGGTACTGGCACAAAAACAGAAATATAGATCAATGGAACAAGATAGAAAGCCCAGAGATAAACCCATGCACCTATGATCAACTAATCTATGACAAA
>NC_041233.1:15288335-15295106 GCF_002837175.3 Physeter macrocephalus | reverse complement strand
GGAGAGAGTGTAGAGAAAAGGGAACACTCTTGCACTGTTGGTGGCAATGTAAATTGATACAACCACTATGGAGACAGTATGGAGGTTCCTTAAAAAACTGAAAATAGAACTACCATATGACGCAGCAATCCCACTACTGAGCACACTCCCTAACACGATACACAAAAATAAACTCAAGATGGATTAGAGAGCTAAATGTAAGACCGGACACTACAAAACTCTTAAAGGAAAACATAGGAAGAACACTCTTTGACATAAATCACAGCAAGATCTCTTTTGATCCACCTCCTAGAGTAATGGAAATAAAAACAAAAATAAACAAATGGGGAGATGAATGGATAAAGAAGATGTGGTACATATATACAATGCAATATTACTCAGCCATGAAAAGGAACGAAATTGAGTCATTTGTAGAGACGTGGATGGATCTAGAGACCATCATACAGAGTGAAGTAAGTCACAAAGAGAAAAACAGATATCGTATATTAACGCATATGTGTGGAACCTAGAAAAATGGTACAGATGAACCTGTTTGCAGGGCAGAAATTGAGACACAGATGTAAAGAACAAACGTAAGGACACCAAGGGGGGAAAGCGGGGGTGGGGTGGGGGTGGGGGGGTGATGAATTGGGCTATTGGGATTGACATGTATACACTGATGTGTATAAAATGGATAACTAATAAGAACCTGCTGTATAAAAATAAAATTTAATTTAATTTAAAAAAATTTTTTTAAAAAGCAATGTATTTATGTATCCCATACAAAAGTATACTATATAAAGAAGATCAATGATTCTCCTGAAAAAGTGCCAGGGCATACAGCTAATTTTAAATAAAATATTTTTTTCCATTATCCCCAGTCCATGTTGGTCTCATCAGCCCCCTCACTGTCCTCCAAATGGCTAGTGCTTCTTGAAATGTTTGCCCTCCTCCTGCACACTGAGGCAGACACTACCCATCTGTCAAGACCTGGTACCGGCCCCATTTGGTGTCCCTTTATGCTGTATGGGAGAAAGCTCTGAAACCAATTTGTCTCAGAATCAAATTCACGCTTCAGTACTCAGTTGCTCTGTAATTATAGAGCGATTGAGAAATATGACTACCTCCTTTCTGTGTCTTTGTTTTTACATAGATTAAATGGGGATAATGCCTGTCTCAGAGATTTGTTTCGACGGTTAATTTTTTTAAAAAAAGAACGTGATATTCCTTGAACTTAGTTATTTCTTCCTTCTTTTCCTTCCTTCAGTATTTTACCTGAAGAACCTAGTGCACTGTGCTTCTCTACTAGCTTGTGTTTGAACATGATTCATTAAACATTTTCCTTGAACTCTGAAAAAAAAAATCTCTGGTCTCTTATTAGTTAGAACCACAAAGCTTAGTACACAATTGGTTTCTATCTTTTCATACACGTGAATTTTGTTTCTTTCTGAGAAATTCATTCTAGACTGAGAAAACCCCATGAAGGCAGGGAATATTTCCTGTCTCTTTATATTCCCTATAGAGCTTAGAAGAACACTGAGTCCATAGTAGGAGACTTGGAAAATAGTTGCTTGTTGACAGAAGGAATAAATTGAAATTTACCTAATTAATTCTTCTTCTCTTGCTCAACTTTTGTTGGAGATTATAACTAGCAGAGGAGACCACGAAACTAGACAAAAGAAAATAGCCTGGATAATTTGACCTTCTCCCATCATTGGATTCCTATACCCAAGTCTCACTAACAAGGAGAGAAATAAACAAAAGGGGAGGGGGTCAAATATATGCCCATAGTTTCTGATACTAAATTTTCTAGGAAAAAGTCAAATTTCTTATTCACCAAGTTTGACTTTGCAGGTGAGAATTTGAATGATTTCTTTCCTTTGGAAAATATTGTAACAGGCACAGCTTTCCTAAGTACAAAGAGAGCCTCTCTGTATCACCTCTCTTACCCACAGAGATTAGCAGAGGTCCTGAAACAAGGGAAGCTTCAAGGGAATGTGCAGATTGATAACTGAATGAATGAATAAATTAATGATGCACGAACAACTCTATAAACTCAGAGACCAATGCTTACCCCCCATGCAGGTTCTGATGTCTCCTTCTCAATGCTGCCTAGCCCAGGAATGCACAATTGCAGGCAGTGGCTTTGCCCCCAGGGGAGTCCAGTAGAGAAAGCAGCTGCTCTGAGATATACTTAACCTCTGTCAACAGAGCAACCTGTTGCCTGCAACCTCCAAAGCTGGAGTCCCTTGGGAGGCTGAGCTAGGCCAAGATTGGCCCAGGGTAAAAATGTAAGCAGCAATTATGTTCCCAGTATTCTGTCCCCTTCTCATTCTTTGATTCTGTGCCTTTCCTCCACTTCCCACCTCTGGCTTCTATAGCACTAAGCCCTACACCCATGTGAAAATTAGCATTCTGTACTCCCCTCTAAAAGAAAGAAGTGGAGATAATGTTAGTGCATTAAAAGCACTGAAATAGGATGGGAGGTAGGGAAAGGGGTAGGAGAGAAAAAGGAAGAATAAAGGAGAGTAACATCTGTCTCAGACAATGTAGGAAACTTTATGCTGAGCACTTTTTATACATTGCGTTCAATCCCCCCAATAAGACTAGGGGGTCAATATTATTATGCCCAGAGAGGTTAAGTAATTTGCAGAAGCTTATATGACTAGGAACCTCAGACCTAGGAACACAGACCTCAAATTCAGGTGTGTCTCATTCTAAAGCCAATGTCTCTCCATGACATTATGCCCAAGTAAATAATTTGATTAGTTTTCCACACGGTGTTGGAAAGCTGTATATTACTAGCTTAAAATGCAGAGTGACCATAAAATCTAGTGACACAGATAAATTACTTTTTTACAGATTGAACCCACTTGGTTACTTCTTCTGGGGCACAATGAAGAAACAGGTTTATTCAGTGCAAATCAGAGACACAACTAAGGCAATATATCACACATATGCATGTATAGAGATAGAAATGCTGAATTAATAAATTGTGTTTCTTGCAGTTTTGCACGATGCATTGAGATACGGCTCTTTAACAAGGGACAACACAGTGAGGACATTATGTAATGTCATTGAACATATTCTGTCTTTTTATAACAATTATCCATTTATCTTGTGTTATTACCTATGTTTCCAGACTTTTTGGCCATCCTGTATAATCTGGGAGTTAAAGAAGTAATACTACCTTGAACCCAAAGGAATAACTGCATAATGATTTTCAGTGTGAAGGAGAAGTAGTATAGATATTTTTGTGATAGTAATGACTCCTAGACTCACAATGTGTAAGTGATCGTCTGTTCTTCCCCTAAGATGGGATTGATTCTGGGCTCATTTTTCACCTTATGTTACTCCAGTGGTCTGACTATATTGCCATATCATGCTGAATCTCCAAACTTATCTTCAAGAAGAGAACCTTAGGACTCCCCTGGTGACACAGTGGTTAAGAATCCGCCTGCCAATGCAGGGGACATGGGTTAGAGCCCTGGTCCGGGAAGATCCCACATGCCACGGAGCAACTAAGCTGTGTGCCGCAGCTACTGAGCCTGCGCTCCAGAGCCCGCGAACCACAACTACTGAGCCCGCATGCCACAACCACTGAAGCCCACACGCCTAGAGCCCGTGCTTCACAACAAGAGAAGGCACCACAATGAGAAGCCTGCACACTGCAACAAAGAGTAGCCCCCGCTCACCGCAACTAGAGAAAGCCCGCGTGCAGCAACGAAGACCCAACACAGCTAAAAATTAATTAATTAATTAATTAATTTAAAAAGAAAAAAAGAACCTTAGAAATCAATGATTCCATTACTCAAAGTTCTGGAATCCCAGCCTGTCAGAAAATGGTCATCCTTGTATTCTTGTTATTGACCAGTCTGGAAAGATCTAATCTGCTGTTCTTGGATCACCTCCCTCCCTTCACCACCACTCCTCCAGTTCAGCACCCGATAAAATAAAAGATGGCAGAGACTGATGAAAATAGGAATGAAGGAGTTAATTCAGCTGTGGCCTTTACCACAAGTCTATAACATTGATCTTACTGAATCTCGATAAATACTTAAAACTCATCACTACTGAGTGTAATTAGACATTTATTGCTTATGTAATTCTGAGTTAATGGCATAGCAACAAGATTTATATCTCACATATTTGTTACACCTCAGCACTCTTCACTTTAATAATCAATTGATATTTAGTTAACATATATTAACTATCCTATTAAAACTAAATTAAATGCTATTCTGATTTGATTTTATTAAATAAATACTGGCAACACTAATGAGGTGCAGCCCATTTAAATCCATGACAGAACAGCCAAATTCACCCCCTCTGTTAAGTGAAGTAATTTCAGAGTGAAAAAAAAAATGAGCAGATGTGATCCTTGAGTTGACAATTTCATAAATACTGCACAACTCAGTCATGATGGATTCCTGATCAACATCTCAGAAGACTGAAAGAAAATTCCATAATGTGCTTCATTTCGAATAAGGCTGTGCTAAATAGTCATAGAGAAAAAAACACTTTCCCCTTGGCCTCCATTATAAGGTCACTGATTTTGAGAAGAGCAAGATAGTGTTGCTCCATGAGAGGAATTCAGGTTAGCCCCCAACTTTTCAGATAAAAGTACTTCTGAAACAAACTAAACTGGACTTCCTCAAGCATTTGAGTATTTCTCTTTGGGTAGGGAACTGGGTGTTGTTTTACCAAGAAAAAAGAACTGAAGAAATCAATTACACAATAAATATCCACTCATTTAACAGTAATCAAGTACCTGCAAAGTCCCAAATGAAAATAGAATATGATCCTAACTCATAGGAACAAATATTCTGAAGTTTCTTCTACTCACTGTGCCAGGTTCTGCGAGAAATATAAAGAATGAGGGATGGGCTGTGCCCTCAAGTCTAAACTATAGTCAGGGAGAAAAGTCACTGACATGTAAAATTTACCTGGAGCTCATGCATCCGGAGTCTGAACACACTGCTTATAAGTAAGGTCCCCATCGTAGCCCAAGTGTCATGTAAAACATTCTTAATAAATACTTGTTGAGCAAGTGAAAGCTTCTATAACAAAATAGACATGTGATTCTCTTGATACAAGTCCTCATCCAAAAGCACACCATCTGAAGTTTATTCTTCCACAGTTGCTAATTCCTAGTCATGAAAACCAAAAGAAAGGTAGAATAGCTGGCAGTGGTATCTAGGTGCCAGCAACAATATTCAAAAAAGCATATTCAACCCTGTATCTTGGCAAAACATTGTACTGGCAACTCCTCACTTGTGTGCTGCAAACCTACAACTGACACATAGAGCTTGTTTTTCTACAACTGAGAATTCATACTGTTCCAGCAAAGTCTGTAATTGGGACCTTAAGCTGAGCACGTAGCTCAGGTAGGGAATCACATCCTGGTTTGCACAGGACATTGTCTGTTTTTAACCTGTTTTTTTGATGTGATTATTAATAGTACCAACTTTCACTCTCAAGGGTGTGCCAATTCAGATGATAAATCATATAATCACCATGAGTACAGGATAAATAAAGTCTGCTGAGCCAGGGATATGTGGCAGGACTTCTGGTTAAGAGGTAGATTACACACACTTTGACCTCACTTTTGCCAACTGTGTTCTTTTCATGTGGTTAAGGTTTTCAGCACTTCCATTTTTTAGAAATTTTATTAGAGTATAGTTGATTTACAGAGTTGTGTTTAATTTCAGCTGTACAGCAAAGTGACAGTTATACATGTGTATATTCCTTTTCATATTCTTTTCCATTATGGGTTATCACAGGATATTGAATATATTAGTTCCCTGTGCTGTACAATAAGACCTTGTTGTTTATCCACCCTATATATACTAGTTTGCATCTGCTAATCCCAAACTCCTAATCCTTCCCTCCCACACGCCTCTTACCCCTTGGCAACCACAAGTCTGTTCTCTATATTTGTGAGTCTGTTTTTGTTTCGTAGATATGTTCATTTGTGTTGTACTTTAGATTCCACATATAAGTGATATCATATGGTATTTCTTTCTCTCGCTGACTTACTTCGCTTAGTATGATAATCTCTAGGTCCATCCATGTTGCTGCAAATAGCATTATGTCATTCTTTTTAATGGCTGAGTAATATTCCACTGTATATATATATATATATATATACATACACATATACACATCCTCTTTATCCATTCATCTCGGCACTTCCATTTTATAGCGTTTAACTTTAATTATCTTCTGAGCTTTGTCTACTTGTTGACTCTAAAATTAAGAGTAATTGTGGTAAGTTATATTACTGATTATTAAATATTCTGATTTTCCTTCCTGTGGAATGAATATATATCCCTGCCTGTTGAAGTCAAAAGCAATCATATTACTTGCTTTGACCAGTGTGGGTAGAAATGATATGTGCCATTTCCAGACAAAAGTTTTAAGTGCTAACACATGGATCACTGCCTCTTTTCCCTCTCCCATGAAATCATAAGTGTTCAACGAGTGGCTGCCCCATCAGCATTGGGCCTAGAATGAAAGTGACATAAAGTAGAGCTGTGGCTACTCCCACAATAGACATGTAATGAAAGTAAGAAATAGACTTTTGGGGCTTCCCTGGTGGCGCAGTGGTTGAGGGTCCGCCTGCCGATGCAGGGGACACGGGTTCGTGCCCCGGTCCGGGAAGATCCCACATGCCGCAGAGTGGCTGGGCCCGTGAGCCATGGCCGCTGAGCCTGCGCGCCTGGAGCCTGTGCTCCGCAACGGGAAAGGCCACAACAGTGAGAGGCCCGCGTACCGCAAAAAAAAAAAAAA
>NC_041233.1:15207424-15288287 GCF_002837175.3 Physeter macrocephalus | reverse complement strand
GCGCCTGGAGCCTGTGCTCCGCAACGGGAAAGGCCACAACAGTGAGAGGCCCGCGTACCGCAAAAAAAAAAAAAAAAAAGAAAGAAAGAAAGAAATAGACTTTTGCTGTTGTAAGCCATGAATTTTGGAGCCATTTGTTACCTTGGCATAAGTTAGCCCATCCTGACTATTCTTAATGGACACTAGGTGCTGTTGTAACAACAACAACAACAGCAAAAGTAAGTTTCACTGACTCCAGGGCTCATTAGTGGAAAGCAAGGATATTGTTATTGGAAGTGGAATGATAATGATCCATCTCCTTAATAAACTTGTAGTTTTAGGAGAAGACATGGGCAAACAGCATGTTAGCAGCTTCAGTTGGCTGCTTTTGTGTGCATCTGACAGGAAAGAGATGAGCTCAAAAAGAATTGGTCATTTTGGAAGCAGAGAAAAAAGATAGCATACAGAAACTTGGGGAATTTTTATGGTTTGGAAGACACAACTGATTCTCATTTCCACTCACTAAAACACTGACAAGGAATATCTGTGAACAACAAAGTCCTACTAAAACTTAGCTTCGTGTCAAGGACTGAATCAGGGGTTGTTGCATGTCATTTGTTGAAACTTTTTAACCTATTAAGATGGCATCCAGTAAATCCTTTGAAACAGACAAAAAGGCTCAAGGGAAAGAGATTAAGGCCTGGGTCTCCTAGGGAAATCTGATAGATACAAGGTACTAGCAATTAAATATGTCTATAGAGGCATATTTCAAAATAGGATAGGAAATAGATAAGCTAAAAGTTGAAAGTGTTGTACCACCAAGAGAACCACTAGCCTACATTGAAAGATATTGTTCAAGACTTAAAACAACCCTTGCCTTTCCCTCATCCTTCCTGCTTGAGCTGGAAGAAGGGGGAGAAGTTTTCAGCCTCCAGAAGATCATGTTCTACAGTTCTTTCTTGAGATGCAGTCAAAGAGAATAGTGGAAAAGAAAGTCTTCCCCCAAAATAGGTCCAAGGATTAGGGAGGAAAATGTCTAGGAGCTATTCCCAGGGAGTCGATTCAAGGCCTAATCAAGAAATACATCCTTCTCGTATTATTGTCGTACAGACATACAACGGCTGTCCAAGGGGATTTTAGAATATGTAGAAACTGGTAACATCTGTGTGTCTCCCACTTTTCACCTTTCCAAATAAGAGTGTTTATTATGGTTTCCCTGTCCCTGTTCCATCACTGCATATTGGGTATGTGAGGGGCAGATAGGTTCTCCTTTGTTCCTACAGCCTGGGATCAAAAGGAGCTATATCCAGACCTGATACAGAGACTATCTCATATCACCTGGAGATACTGGCCTTTACCTTAGAAGTAAAGGTGAAGACCGAGTTACTGTTTGGGACTTCTAGTTGTCTCTCTTAGAGAAGGGGTGAGTGTGTTCAGCATATGAGAAAAGGTGGACACTGTACTGAATATTGGAATACCAGAAATGTGGCCTGTGAGAGTTTGTGGTTACCAAGTATTTTGGTTTCCATCCCTGTGGTGCTTCTTCCTGTGGGAAGATTATACATACCCCTTGTGTTGAACTCAAGAGTGGCTTTGGCCAATTAAATGTGGGTGAAAGTGATGAATGTCATTCCTAAGCATAGTGTTAAGAGACATGGATCACATGTCTCTTTTCTGTCTGCCATGAAATTGATAATGTTCCAAACAAAGTCCGGGTTCCAAAATGAAGATAACATACATCTGAGCCTCAGCTGATCTATGACAGACATTTAATGTTAGCAAGAGGTAATTTTCTTTCTTTATTTTATTGTTGGAAACATCTGAGACTTGAGGTCATTTGCAGTATAACCTAGCTCATTCTGACTGCCGCAGCAATAAAATATCCTAACAATATCATGATTGTATAAAAATTATTCACCATAGTCCCAAGAATGTGACTGGACCTATAAAGAAAAAAGATAAAATTTCACATACCTAAAGGAGAAAGCTTCCATCATACAGTGGCACAAAATCTTGCTACTCTTACTTTCTTATAGCATTTATTTTTTCCTGGACTTTCTAGTTGCCTTTCTATTTTTGCTCTGGAATATTTGGGGATCTTTGTTTTATCCTTGGTACTCTGAAATTTCACCAGAATATTTATAAGACGTGAGTCTCTTTTCATTTATTTTGCTTAATGTTCTTTTTTCTGAATACAGTCCCCTTTTCTCTACTGCCTCATCTTAAAAACCTATCTCAGGCTTTTATTTATTATTTAGCTCTTACCACCTTATGTACCCAGTTGCAGTTTTCTTAGAATTACATTAGGTTCTTTCTCTTCCACTAGACTGTGAGCCACTTGGGTACAAGGACTGAGTCTTGCTCCACTTTCTACGCCTCATGTAGCATGGTAACGGTGGCAGAGAATAAACTTAATAGCAAGATGGTGAATTTTTCACTGCCTATATGCTTCCTGGTGACAAAAGTAATCATAATATGTTAAATTGGATTTTAATAGACAACTATCTTCACTTTTTAGTAATGAATGATGGACATTGTCCACTAATATCTTCAAGGCAGGACAGGAAAGATGAATGGGTTCCAATGTACAGATGCCCTAACAGCAGGAAGCAGTGCATGGTATTTCTCTGCTTCCTGAAATCCAGACTGGGCTAAGAGACAGCATTCATGACCTAGAACAAGGGTGATTCAATTATAGGAATAATTCCGATCAAGCTCTTAGCACAGTTTGACATCTGATTTTACTTCCTTGACTATTTGACTTCTGCATTCTAGCTTTTCTCCAGCGCTTAGGTGGAGGAGGAACTAGAGAAGTGTGTATTTAGGCTCCCTAGCACAAGATCTTAGTTGATCTTAATGGCTTCTTTGACCTCAGGTGTCAGAACAATATCTTTCTCTAGATCTAACCAGAACTATGACCTTAGTCGGGGCCTTATGCAGTGAGCAACCAGTGCTTTGAGAGCTTCAAGAAAGTTTCTCAAAGAAACTTGCAGAGCTTTGAGAAAGTTTCTCATCACTCCAAAATATCTATCCAATTTTTGGCCATACCCCAAATTAAGCTTTCAATTCTTTAGCTTAGAATTTTAAAAGACAAACTTTGTCGTAATACATTGAAGGTAATACTATACAGAAGACAGTTGTGGCATACCTTCCTCTTAAATCAGGCTTTGTGGAAACTCTATGGAACTTAGATGGTTCTGAGGAACAGAGTTTGAAAACCACTGAAAAACTCAAGGTTGTATCTCCCTAGAGATATTTGTATAAAAATAATTAAAATATGTTACCAGTCAGTGACTCGTCAAGGCAGAGGAATTTGAAGTTCTTTCCTAAGAGATTTTTCTCCTGAGTGAAAACGCACAATAGACACTGGTCTGTAGGGCATAGAGACTCTTTCTACCCCCTACCCCACAGAAAATAGGTGTGGGACAGGTAAACTAAAGGTTCTTCCATGTGCTTCTGCACAACTTCTCAGAGGGCAATACCTGATCTTGGCTACCTCCTTATACTATGCTAACACCCCTCAGACGCAGGAGCTTCTATAAGACCCATCTGAGTTTTAAGAGGGGCTCCATAAATACAAATTGAATTGAAGTTTTAGGCAGTCAAGAGTCTGCTAGCTTTCTGGAAGATTCCAGTCCAGCCCCCACACTACCTAGCTGCCTGCACCTGACTGGCCTTTTGGATAATTGATCACAGCTGGTGGCTTAACTGGGCCTGTCACAGGAAGGCCAGCTCCTTCCAGATGCAAGGTTTCATCCTGCCATGGTGCCCTCGGGGCCAGTGAACTCACTGGGAGGAAATGTGACTCCCACTTGTGCAAGTGAACAACTTGGGGCATTTCCTAGATGGGGCCCCATGCCAGGAATCTGGCCTAAGCTTAGTGGGCTTGAGAGGAGAGTGCAAGTTCCCTCCCTTCTACTCTGAGTCTTCTTATCTCTCTCTAGTTTTGTATATTTTGCTTTTTAAGGTTGTATGAGGTAGGAGTGGTTTTCTTTATTATCAGTTCATGGTAGGGCAGTCTGAATTAGTGAAAAATGACAATTATAGGCATTTAAAAGTTTTTTATTATTGGATTTGAGTCATCCCAATAGCAAAGCGTCTGGCCCCTTTGATTGACCACTTGTCCATTTTGAAGAGTTAAGAGATATGACAACCTTTTTGCCTTCATGACTGAGACAGGAGAATGGAGCTGACCATGGTCCAGAGCAAGGCCACATCTTGCCAGAGGGGCCATGAGGGCTCTATGAAGGGCAGAGGACCAGCCGTGGAGCTCTGACTCTGCTGAAGTGTGTTCTTACCAGGATGTAGACTGACATGCATTGTCCAAAGGGACACTGATTACTTGAGGTTGAGAAAGCAGATAAGGAGGGTTGGAATGGAAATAGTTAATGGGTAAACTGGTGCTGTTGCACTGTGATCTCCATGGGGCAGGGCTGATTCCTCTTCTTCCTTGATGGTTATGTCAATTCAGGGGAAATATGTTCAGTTTTGAAATTGCCTGAGATTCCTGTATGATAGCCAAATAAAGACTGCCACCAACGGGACTTCCCTGGTGGTCCAGTGGCTAAGACTCTGTGCTCCCAATGCAGGGGCCCCAGGGTTCTATCCCTGGTCGGGGAACTAGATCCTGCATGCATGCCACAACTAAGAAGTCCACATGCCGCAGCTAAAGATCCCGCTTGCCACAAGTAAGACCCAGCGCAGCCAAAATGAATAAATAAATAAATTTTTTTTTTTAAAAAGGCTGCCATCAAGAAGATGAATTCTCTCTCCCTCTCTCCCTGTCTCTGTCTCTCCCTCCCTCCCTCCCTCCCTCTCTCCCTCAAAATCCCTCTCTGTTACATCACACACACACACACACACACACACACACACACACACACAGAAAATGGCAAATAGCATGACTTTTCATGCCAAATTAACTAAGGCTGTAGAAACACATTAAGGCAAAACAAAATAGTTTAGGGGAATAAATAAATAAACTGACATTTGAGCAATTCCGTCCAGATATTGAAAGGCAAACTAACTGCGATGGAGACATTTATTGTCAACCGACTGCCTTTTTTCCAGGCAAGAGTACCCTGATTTTTGTGTCTGAGTAGTCATATCCTTCAAGGAAAGTAGCCTCCAGCCCATGATCATGGGATTCTCACTCCACACCCTAATGATTGGTTAAGCATGGACATGTGACATCATTCTGGCCAATGAGACATTAGAAGACTTCTGGCAACTTCTGGGAAAGCTCTTTGCTTTTTCTTTAAAATTGACATGTAGTGGGGGAGGGGAGCTCCCTTTTCTGACTCTGTCTCTCAATATTGTCATGTCTGTGTGTGATTCCTGGAACAGTGATAGACGTTTTGTGAGCCTGAGGATATAAGGCTGAGGACAAAAGCCAACAGGCTGAGGATGCCTATCCCTCAAGCACTGGAGTTCCAAAGATTGGAAGAAACTTGACTCTTGGTGCTATCAACAAGCCATTGAATTACCAACCTTAAAAACCTCCTTCAGAACTTCCTGTTACAGGAGATGATAAATGTCTGTATTGTTTAAGTTAAGTTCCTTTTTGTTTGGTTTCTGCTATTGTTAAGTTCCTTTTTGTTTGGTTTCTGCTCTTGAATTTTTAAAATTTTATTTATTTATTTTTGGCTGCATTGGGTCTTCGTTGCTGTGCGCGGGCTTTCTCTAGTTGCAGCGAGCGGGGGCTACTATTCGTTGTTGTGCGCGGGCTTCTCATTGCAGTGGCTTCTCTTGTTGCGGAGCACGGGCTCTAGGCGCGCGGGCTTCAGTAGTTGTGGCTTGTGGGCTCTAGAGCACAGGCTCAGTAGTTGTGGTGCACAGGCTTAGTTGCTCCGCAGCGTGTGGGATCTTCCTGGACCAGGGCTCGAACCCATGTCTCCTGCATTGGCCGGCGGTTTCTTAACCACTGCGCCACCAGGGAAGCCCTCTGCTATTGCATTTTGAAAGCATCCTAACTGATACACTAACAAAGCCACAGTGGGACAACTTATGGGTGACTTAATAATAAATTAACACAGCCCTTACTATTTGCCTGGCATGGTTCTAAGAGCTTTAGCCCATTTAATCCTTGTAACAACTATAAAAAAGAGATACTATTGTTTTCTTCATTTTCTGGATGAGGAACTTGGTTACAGAGAGATTAAATCACTTGTTCAGTCTCGCACGATTAACGAGTGGTAGAACTAGTACTACAAAGGTAAGCAGTCTAGCCCCCAAATTCAAGCTCTTAACCAGGATGTTAGACTACCTCTCAGATTAACAAATAGGAGCTAGGTTACTCCTATTCAAAGTCAATTACTGGGAACCATTAAGAATAGCAAAAGAGAAGTCAGACCAACAGACTTTTCACTTCTTCTTTAGTGAAATTCTTTCTATTCACTCTCCCCAGCATCACCCAGGTTTCTTACTATCTCCCAACTCTGCCTCCCAAGCAAAATCTTCACTCAGATCCTGCTTCACCCTAAAAGTGTAAATGGTTAAATAACAGGACTGTTTGGATATTAACAGCAATCAGAGCCTTAAACCAACTTGAATTTCATGCATCAGCCTGCCTGAACTTAACCAGTGAACAGTTCATTAAACTCAGATTTATTTAGAGCTGAGATTACACAGAAGGAAGCAATATTCCTTCCCCCAAGGGGCCTGTGGTCAATGAGAGGAAATGGGGAACTGAATGAGGGATGATCATGAAACTTAGAATATAAGCTACACATAATGGTAGATGCCTCTTGGAAGGGCACTTGGAGGGAATGGGAGGCGGGGTGCTGTAGGGAACCAGCTGAGGAGCACTCAGTGTCCACTCTAAGTCTGTTTTATGCTGTTCTGTACGCTAAGAATTCTTTTCCCATATGCATGTACTACCTATTCAAAACCAATCAGAAAAGTTTAAAACTCCATAAAATGTGATAAATCTCTTCTAGAGAAGAGTATAGGAAGAATACTTTAAGAGTACAAAGAAGTGAAAAAGGAAGGGGAAATGTATTCGTTTCCTAGGGCTGCTGTAACAAAGTACCACAAACTTGGTGGCTTAAACAACAGAAATTTATTGTCTCACAATTCTAGAGGTCAAAGGTCTAAGATCAAGGAGTTAGCAGGGGCATGTTCTCTCTGAAAATGCTAGGGTAGGATCCATTTCAGGCATCTCTCCTAGACTGTGGTGGCCTCAGGCATTCTTTGGCTTATAGATGGCCATCTTCTCTCTGTGTCTCTTCATATCGTCTTCCTAGTCTATGCCTGTCTGTCTCTGTGTCTGAATTTCCCCTTTTTAAGGATACCCGTCATATTGGATTAGGACCCATTCTTATGACTTCATTTTAACATGATTACCTACCTCTATAAATACCCTATCTCCAAATAAGGTCACATTCTGAGGTACTGGGGGTTAGGATTTCAGCATATAATTTGGGGGTTGGGAGCACAATTCAGCACACAACGGAAAGGTATAGGAATGCTTTCTGGAGAAGGTCTGTTCTTTTCACGTAGAACTGACAGGAGACATTTTGAAGTTTCTTCTCTTAGAATAATAACTTTTCTCAAGTTCTTGTAATAAAACAACCCCTTAACATTTTAATACAGTGATATGAGGCCATATGGACTCAGTTTGGAGGGGCACAACTTGGCAAATGGTAAATGTAATACATGACAGGCACAAGTTGAATCAGGAAGCCTAGAATCTAAGTAACAGGCCGTTTGTAATGCTGTGCACCCCAGCTCTGGCTCACTTCCCCCATGTAACTATAAAATCAGAAAAGACATATTGTTGAAGCTTGAACACTTACAGGCAATTTCTGTTCTTATGCTACTGATGTTGCATTTGTGGAAACATAAGGAGTCTCTGGAGGCTGATTCAACATGTACCAATTTCTAGAATTTTACTTTATAACCAAATAATGTATCCCGCTGAAGAGAGCGTTGCTTCGTGCAGGGACAAGGTAATTTAAAAATCATGCTCAAGTTATATTTACAATAAAAATTCAAGATAAAGTAATGTTTCTCTCTGGTTGATGTTAAGAGTGCGACTTATAGGTTGCAATGCCAAAGAATGCAAGAAGCTAGAGAAGAATCATGAGGATTATTGTATGTCCATAGGCAATGGGAGTATACAGTGGGTAGGCAAGATACTGCAAAAGTAAGCCTGTGATCAGAAATTAATGTGAATATAGGCAATCTGAATTTTTAAAATTAGTATTGTGATTATCATTATAATTAATAAGTAAAATTAATTATACAAATTTAAATTAATATATATGTTAATTAAAATTAATAAGTTTTATAAACATGGACACCAGTCAAAATAAGAAAATACAAATCAATCAATCTACAAATCCATTAATCTTTGTTTTTAGTAAATTGATGTTACATGAAAATTGACTAAATCTGGCATTTCAAATCATCAAGGGAAAAATACATTATCTATTTGATCCCTACCTCAAACTATAAGTCAAAATCAATACCAGATATATTAATAGAAAAGTTTTTAAAGTAAAAAATGTATTTCTGCATGAAAAATCTGAGTCCATTAAGGAAATCAACCTACAGATAAAAGTATATAAAAATTTAAAACTTTTCCATATTAATGAATTATAAAACTTAAAAGGCAAAGAACAAACCAGATAAAATCAGCAACACATAAGAAAACAGTGAATTTTAAAACTTGAGCACTGCAACAGAAAGATGGTCAAAGTAAATGAAGGGCGATGCACACACACAAAAAGAAATACTAATTATACCAATAAATAAATGAAAAAAAAAAAACTTTAACTGCAACACTGATCAAGAATGTGCAAATAGGGTAATTCTGTACATAACAACTTGACTGCAATGTTGGTTGCAGCACAGAGTGTGTGTATAAATTGGTACAACACTTCTGTAGGCCAATCTTGCAATCAAAATTTATATCATAGAATTTTATTTATCCTATGTTTATCTAGAAGGAAATCATCATGGATATATGCTAGCAAATGTTGCCAGTGTCCATCCATATCCCTCTGTGCATGCAACCCGGTTTCCAACCGCCAACACTGGCAACTCTCCGCCTGGGATCTTTTCTGGGTAAGGAAGCATGCCAGGTCACACGTGAGGCTGTCTGGAAGTTCCAAGGAGTTAACACCTCTGGGAGCAGTCCTCAACCAATGATGGACAGAAGTGAAGGATTCCTCACTGTCAACGGGGACAGCTATGAGATGAGTTCAGTACAGACTCCCAAAGGTCACAGTGGAATTGAGCCCTCGGTTGCCCATGAATAGTGGCTCATTAACACACCCTGTATTGACTTTCTTCCCTTCCCTTTCTCACTTCCCTTACTGATGTTTCCTGGATCACTCGCAAATAAGCTACTGATGCTCAATTCCTTATTTCCAGGTCAGCATCTGGGGGAGCCTAGCCAAAGATTTATCAAACATTTATCAAAAAAGATCCTTACCACAGTGTCAGTTATACTACTGGAAAACTGGAAATATCATAAATTAATGATAATAATAGGTTCATTGTAATATGATACAGTATTACCCATTAAAATGTGATAGAAAGGAGACTGGGGAGGGATAAATAGGCAGAGGACAGAGGGCAGTGAAAATTCTCTGCATATCATAATGATGGATATGTCGTTATACACTTGTCCAAACCTATAGAATGTATAAGAGTGAACTCTAAGGTAAACTGTGGGCTTTGAGTGATTGTGATGTGTCAGTGTAAGCTTGTCAAGTGTAACAGTCTTGGTGGGGGATGACGATAACTGGGGAGGCTATGCATGTGTGGCTGCAGGAGGTATATGGGAAATATGTGTACTTTTCCCTCAGTTTTTCTCTGAACCTTAAACTGCTCTAAAAAAATAGTCCTAAAAAAATATGATAGAAGAATATTTAATGTCTTGAGAAGGAAAGCAGTATAGTGTAATGTAAGATAACAGGTTCTGGAATGAAACATCATTTCAAGTTCTAGCTCCACCAATCACTAGCTCTGTGGCTTTAGGCAGTTACCAAACCTCATTAAGTGTCTGTTTCCTCACATGTAAATGAGAGGGTTACTGTGAAGATGAAATGAGATAGTTCCCATGAAGGGATTAGCCTGGTGCCTGGCACATAGTAATAACAATCATCACTATCATTGTTAGTGTTAAAATATGAAGTTTAAAATACAAGTTTATAAGAATATAAAAAATTCTCACATACATATATGTTTATAGAAGCATAGGAAAAATAGGGAATATTTGCAAAAAAAATTAACTGTACCTGTCTGTGTGCTAAGATGGTGTATATTTTTCCATGTGCTTTTCAATATTTTCCTAATTTTTATGATTATTACTTTTATATTCATATGATAAAAATTACTTTTAGTGAATTTTATGAATAATTTTAAAGTGACTCAAAAAAGAATACTTAGCCAAATGTCTTCACATAAAAACATACAGTTTTTGGCCTAGGGCTAGTCAATCCTTGATTGGTGAAATACTATTATTCAGCCAGTTCAATCTTCTTGAGAACTGTGGGTGCATTCAGTCATTGACCATTGCAATTCAGACACTAGGTTCATATTGTTGGTGATGCGTCTCAGTGTCAGTGAAGTAGAATGTGTTGTCACAGAGCCATGCAAATGCAAACATTGCCCAAAAGTTGAGCACAAGTAGCTTTAGAAACTGAGAGACACTAATATGACAGATACTTGATCATTCAGGAGCCTTCCATGTTTAAGCATCAAAAGCAAGCAAAGAAGCTTAAAGCGTGATTCATAGCATCAAAATGAATGAGTTGCTTCTGAAAGTGTGATTTCATTTTCTCAGATAGTTCTGCACTGCTTCAGAATTACTGATTCCATTTAATTCAGGCCAGGTCACAGTGGAAAATAAGTCCAGCTTCTCTTTGGGGACTAAAGATTGGTTTCTTCAGGATAGTCATTAATTCCTAGAAGTCCTTGATCTAAATTTGGTAAATACCCTCAACAACTTTCTGCTACTCAGTCATCTAACTGGTTAAAATAATTTAATCTTCACAGTCGACTTCTGCATCTTCATAATAACCCATAAATTGTCAAAGTTAAGGGCATTAGAACAAAGAAAATCCACAATTTTGATCACTTACAGCATTGAATCCCGCAGTGAATTAGTTTGAAAGTGTTATGGTCTGAATTCTGATGAATCATACAACAAAAGAAGAAAACACCAAACTTCTCTTTGGATTTAGAAAAAATCCCATAAAAACATATTTCTTTTTTCATTACAAGTGCCCTATATATGGCAAATGAATTCCACTTTTTTTTTCCAGGTTTAGAGCAAAGTTTTTAGATTATTTTACTTGCAGTAAATTGTATGTTCAATTTGGTAAGAAAATCTTTTTTCTCATGAAAAGTCTCAGCCAGGCCAGACCCCTGTCAGGTTAGCCGCTCAAGTAACCTTTGAGAAAAGGCTGAAGATTAAGAAAGTAAAAATACAGGATACACTGAGTGCAATGAGCAGGCTGAGCTACAACCAAGAAGCAGAAGATCTAGTCCCTGTGCCGAACATGCCACCAAATTAATTATGTGACCCTGACAATTAATGACTGCTCTTCTGATTGCAGCTATGTTATCACTGACATGAGGGTTTATAAGTGATGTTCCTCCTACACCCCAGCTCTAAAATCATGATATTTCTCTAGGACATGAACAATCCAGAGTTTGTACAAGAAAGCAGGAAAATGAATACATCTGTCAAATACCAGTGAAATAGAGAAGAAGGAGGGAATAAAGCTAAAATGAATTATTTGACTGGTTCTGTGCGCAGACTTGGTCAGAAGCATTACCTCAGTCTTCCCACCAACCTTGGGAGACAGATCAACCATCCATTCACTCCACAACTATTCACTGAACATCTGCTATGAGTTAGGCTATGTACCAGGAGTTTGGAATGCCACAGTAAACAGGATCAACATCCCTTACCTCCATGGAGCTTATATTCCAGCAGTGGAGACAGATTATACAGAAAGTGATTTCATTATGTTCCTCTTATGCGTTGTGAAGAAGTAGGACAGGGTGCTTAAAGTTGGTGACCATGTAACTGGGGCCTTAAATAATATGGAGGTCATGTCAGGAAAGCTTTTTTTAAAAAGAAAATCATATTTACAATGAGATATTATGCATTAATAAAAATTGGCTAGACAGGGACTTTAGACCCAAAGCAGAAAAGAACTTGATAGGTCCAAAAGGCGTTGTCATCTTTACCCTACAGACTGGGCTTAGATGTATATTTGTCTTTTAAGTCACCTGATTATCTCTTTGGTATTTAGCAGCTGGAGGGTGAGGTTTAATATTCAGTCTGTTTGAGTTCAGAGACTTTTATTTTTCCTGATAAAGCATGCCTGGTTCCTCTCTGATGACTTGATGATTCCATCTACATCTTATTGTAATCAGGGTTTTGAGTTGGCCCCCAAATGCACACAGTTGAGTCTCCCATCTGCTGGAAGAAGACCTGTTGGTAGTAGATCATCCAGAAGCATCCTTGAAAGGTTTGTGCAGAGCTGAGCAAGTTCATCTGCTGAGAATCCACAGCAGGGAGGATTGGTGAAGAGCTAGTGAAAGGCCTTTATCTTCCTTGTTCCCCAAAGATAAACTGAGAAAGCCTTCTTGCATTTTGCAAAGCCTAAAGGAACACTGGGCATTATGTTTACATTGTGCAAAAGATCACCATTATGACTTATCTACCATCTTTAAAGTTTCTAGTTACTGACTAACAACACTTCTAACCAACTGTTAACGTACCAAGTCGATTATAGTTATTATTAAGCTGAAAGTTAAGAAATTGCTCACAAGAAACCAGCATCCTGTCATATACCAAAGCCGCATATATTTGTCCCAGTTCTTTGTCTCTAAGCGCAGATAAACATTTCCCCTTGTCAGGGGGCTTTTCAACATTTCAATGGCCTAGTGGGACGCTCTTTTGAGCCCAGAGGGCAATTACTAAAACTTAAGGTAAGTGGGGAAGGGAACAGAAAACGTGATTGCCAGTCCAAACAAGTGAAGTCCAGGGGACGGCTTAAGTTATGCATTAAGTATAATCTTTTGGCTTTGACAAGAAGGTGAGGTGACCGGTAATTAGCCATTCAAGTTGAACCCTAAGCAGCATGATTGGGATGGGAAGTAGGCGGCAGCCCAGCCCACAGTTTCTGGCATTTGAGAGCTTTGCAGGCAGGAACTCATCTTGAGCCTAGTAAAATGATTTGCTAGCGTGAAGTTTTTGTTGATTTGTTTTTTAATATGTGCATTTTTATTTTTTCCTCCCAAAATATTGGCAGAGTTTGATTAGGGCACTGGCTAATTGATCCACAACAAGGCCTCAGAAAGACTGAGAAACTGGTGTAGTTCATCTCCTCCTGCTGCCTTTCCTGCACCTTTCCCCCCTCCATAGCTCAGCCCATGGTGCATATCCATCCCAAGCTGGCAGAGATGGATCCCTAGCAGCTGTCAGGGAATCCTTCCCATCTACAAGGTATTCAGCAGATATTCAAAATAGGTATAAATCTCCGTCTATAAATTCATGTGTTAAAGAAACATGAACTTCTTCGATTTCCTTACATTCTGAGTAACCAGCCCACCAGGCTAGCAGAAATTTAACCCAGCCATGCTTGGGCTGCTTCCATGCCTCACACACGAGGTTTCTACAGAAGTGTGGGTCTAACAGAGTGCAGGGTTTTGTATGGTGTAGTGGTATTGGGAAGACTCCTGCAGTATTTTGTCATCTGTCTACACTGGTTAGCACTCTCTCCGTGGCCCACTCAGGTTCCACCTCTGCTGCTTCCAGCCATGTATGGGGTGTGAATCTCTGGCAAAGTGAGCAGACCTGCAGCTGGGGTCTAGCCTACCTTGGTGCACACATAGCTTTCTCCTCCACGGGGCACAGTTACAGGGAGATACCCAGAAACACCCTACTCACAGGAGCCACAAGCTCTGTTCCTGTCTCAGCCAAGGATAGCAGCTTTTTTCTTTCCTCATCCTTTCAAAAGCAGGCTGACTCCTTCCTTGCCTTAAGCAAGAAATAACAAGCCTAACTACCTGTGTGAAATGAAAAGTGTAAAACATATAGAAAACAAATACAATTGAGTTCCCCAGAGTCAGCTTCTAGCCGTGTGGGGTGGGGGGTGCACGCATGCGTGCACACACAGGAGGGGAAGTGGGGGCTGTATCTAACTGGCTATCAGTTGAGGATCTCATTTACTCAATTCCCTTTGTATATTGGTTGGTGGTTGGATCCAGCTCTGTACAAAATATTCCTCTGCACACTGGAGTTTGAGAATCACTGAGTTAAACCAAAGGAAGGAACAAGAAGAAAGTCTATTTACAAATGTCTAAAATCCTTAGTAGTAAACAGAAAATGGGTGGAGAATACGAAAATATTGCAGTATTCCTGTTTGCCTGCATTTTGGCCTCGTTGGGTCTTCGTTGCTGCACGTGGGCTTTCTCTAGTTGAGGTGAGCGGGGGCTACTCTTCGTTGCGGCACGTGGGCTTCTCATTGCGGTGGCTTCTCTTGTTGCAGAGCACAGGCTCTAGGCGCGCGGGCTTCAGTAGTTGCAGCATGCGGGCTCTAGGGTGCACGGGCCTCAGTAGTTGTGGCACGCGGCCTCAGTAGTTGTGGCGCACGGGCTTAGTTGCTCCGCGGCACGTGGGATCTTCCCGGACCAGGGATCGAACCCGTGTCCCCTGCGTTGGCAGGCGGATTCTTAACCACTGCGCCACCAGGGAAGTCCCCATCAATGTATTTTTAAGGTATATTAAATCAGAATGCTATAATTCAGGACTTCCCTGGTGGTGCAGTGGTTAAGAATCCGCCTGCCAACGCAGGGGACACGGGTTCGATCCCTGGTCCGGGAAGATCCCACGTGCCGCGGAGCAACTAAGCCCGTGCGCCACAACTACTGAGCCTGCGCTCTTGAGCCCGCGTGCCACAACTACTGAGGCCCACGCGCCTAGAGCTTGCGCTCCTCAATGGGAGAAGCCACCACAATGAGAAGCCCGTGCACCATAACGAAGAGTAGACCCCGCTTACTGCAACTAGAGAAAGCCTGTGTGCAGCAAAGAAGACACAATGCAGCCCAAAATAAATAAATAAATTTATGAAATACATTAATGGGTTTGCTTATTATTGAAAGGATTAAAGGAGAGAATTTAGCTATTTGTCACAGGGATTAGATTCTAATTTAATTTTTTTGTTAAGTTTTTTTCCCCTTTTCTGTTCTTTAGTTTTGCTATGTATGGATTTATTATTTTCTCTTTAATCCTATTTGGTACTGTAGAGCACATTCAATCCTAGGATTGTCTTTCTTCATTTCTGGAAAATTCAGCTGCTAATTTAATCAGAACTAATGTGATTTTACTGTGTTTCAATAAGTTATTCTTAAGGAGCAGTTACATGTGAGGCAGTGTATTTACTGGAATGGAATGGAGTGGGGTGGGGGGTGACTAAATCCTAGCATGCCAAGGGGAAAAGCTGGGAGTAGAACTGTGGCATGATAAGAAATATATCTGGTCTTTGTCTCTGGTTCCTGGTGCAGAGTTCCAAAGACCCTCTGAATTTCCTAAGTGATGGGAGTGTCTTTGGTTATTCACACAAGCCCTTTCAGCACACCTGAGTTTATGCAAATGAGGTGACTTAGGGTAGGGCCCCTTGACAGCCTCAGGATGGAGCTGGTCACAGAAAGACCAAGGGATTAGAGGGCTGGAGATTATACTTTATAAAAACTCTTGAACAAGGAGATTTGGTGAGCTTCCAGGTTGGTGAATATGTGGAGGTGCTGGCAGGGGTTGCATACCTGGAGAGAGCATAGAAGCTCCACGCTCCTTTTCCCATACCTTGTCCTATGCATGTCTCCTATCTTGTTATTCCTGACTTGTGTTCTTTTATAATAAATCAGTAAATGTTCCCCTGAGTTCTGTGAGCCACTCTAGCAAGTGATCAAACCAGAGGAGGGGGTCATAGGAACCCTGACTTATAACCGTTCAGTCAGAAGTACAGGTGACAACCTGGACTTGCGGTTGGCGTCTAAAGTAGGGGCAGTCTTGTGGGACTGAGCTGTTAACCTGTGGGATCTGATGCTCTCTCCAGGAAGATAGTGTCAGAGTCGAGTTAAATTTGTGGACACGCAGTCAGTCTCTGGTAAGAATTGTAGAATTGTTTAGTGTGGGAAAAACACCCACATATTTGGTGACCAGAAATGAAGTGTTCTGAGTGTGAGTGTAGTGAATAAAGGAGAAACAGAAGAGTTTTTCCTAGAAGGATCATTGTAAGGAAAGCAGAGGCAGGGCATCACACCCAAGTCCTTCTTTAAAGAAGTACAATGGAGTTTCCTCACCTGCCATCATAACAATGTTCAGAAGTCACTCTCTCTTCAGAAAAGATCTTACTCAGGATCTTTGAAACAGCTGCCTAGCTGAAGCAGTGCTCCTCTTTTCCCTCTGTCTGGGGATAGCCCTGGAATTCCAGGAGCACCCAGGAACACTGAGAGACTCGGCCAGCTCTACCAGTTCTTCCACTGCTGGGTTTGTGGCCCACAGGTGATAGAATGCCCTGCAGAAGCTAATTAAACTGACTTTTAAAGAATCCCATCATCCAAGTAGAAAAGTGTATTTGCTTTTGAAGCCTACTCTATGTCACAGTTCTGGGAGAGTCAGCTCTAAAAGATTCTGTTAAGTTATGCAGACGTGACTGTGTCTGTGAAGGAAGGTGTGGGTCTCTCTCTGGCATGAAGAAGATAGTTGAGTCTGAACTTAGAGGCATAGGGGGGCCTTTGTATGACAGAAAAGATGTGTAGACAATGACTTGAATTATCTGACTTTGAATTTTTAATACGAAATTGAAAGCCTTTCAGTGGGGCATGGCCCTCAGTTTGTGACAAGTTCCACCACTCCCGATTGCTTTGTACTTGGCTGGACTCACGCATTTATGATGACTGCTTGGCCCCCTTAGCATTTGAGTTCACGGACCCTTGGCCTACATGTAAAGCCAGCACTGTCTGTGGATTTATCCAAATCAGTGAGGCAGAGAATCCTCCCCACACATTCCATCTTCTCCTTTGACCATTCAGTCTTCTCTGATTTGTACTCCTTTCTGCCACCTCCAGCTCCAGAATTAATCTCTATTATCCCTGTCAGCTGTATTTGTACCTCTCTTACAGCATAATATTGTCTGCCTCATATTACCATTTTGTATATGTATATACCTATTACTCGTTAAACCATATCTCTGCAGACACTTGGACGATGCCATGTCTTCATGAAGTGCCAAATAATTATTCTTTGACTTGTTCTCAGCTTGGATTGGCTCTGCCCACTGTGGTGTCCAGAAGAACATAACCATTGTCACAGCTTCCAACACCACTACTGCCTACCTCCATTTATATAAACCACCCCCCCTCCCCGCCCAGGGAGAACAAGACCAGGGTCAAATCACTCAGATCAAGTGATATTTGATTAAGTGAAACATCATGTGAGAAAAGAAAAGTATAGAATGTAATGGACTCTCATTTTTAAAAGGGAAATAGGCTTCCTCCTTGCTGCTGATGGATTGGGAGTAGGGGAATGTGAGCAATGAGTGTTTACATACAAAAACCAATTGCTTGTTCCATTCCTTTCGGTCTCTTAGGGTTCTGATTGGTTGCTGGTTATTTTAACAGCAAAGCTCAAGCCACCCACCCAAGTGATGGCTCTATCACCATCCCAGATCACTTTGGAAGACTAGGCAAGGTTCATTAGTGCCTTTTCAATTATGAAATAGGAAGAAGTGTATCACTGTCATGAATGGAGCTAGGAGAATGAATAGATCAATATAAAACCACAAGCAGTGCTATGCTACATTCATTTAAATAAAGAGAGCCACCATACTTTCCCAGGCAAGAAACAGAAATTGCATTAATGTGCTGTTAATTGCAATCAGGACTATATCACTTTGACTTTTTATTCAGTTCAAATTTGTGTTACCCCATATTAAAAATCATGTACTTCTCTGCATTTCCCTAAGGATTTTAATTGGTACATTTTAGTCTGGATGTGTGTACATTCTCTGTTACCTCCCATCTGGGTGTAATTTTCCATAGTCTCCCCTGATGATCTGCATTTTCTCCTTCAAGTCCTTCCTCTAAACCCACTTCTGTGGATCTTGCCTTCACATTATGCCATTAAAAGCTCCAGCTGGAAGGAAGTGCCTCTGAATGGAGTCCAAGAGAAGAAACAAAGAAGATGGAAACCAGATGCCTTGAAGTCATCCTGTGTGAGTCATCATTTTCTCCTGGAAAGCGTCTGTCTCAGTGCTGTGCCTCTCTTCAGTTTGAAGCCCAGTAGAGAGAAGCCCTCCCTCAACCTATGTGTGTTTTAGCCATCCTCAGTAGACTGATATATTCTGAATGCTATTGGCATACAGTAAATATATACACAGTACTAGCAATAACAAATAAATATTTGTTAGGTTTTAGATCCAGCATAAGATAGTCATTTCCTTCATGGGTCATTCCCAGAGTGACTTTGAGAAATAACTTTTAAAACTCTTCAAGAATGGTATTCAGTTGAGCCAGTGGTTTAAAAAAATGTAATTGGCAACATCTAAACTTGTTTAAATAGAAATATATCTGTTCAGGACTGAGCACATGACTTTATGTATACTCCCTTTCAAAATTCTGCTGAAGAGTCAGTAAAGGGAATAAATTGATAACATGCTGAAGATAAAAAAAAAAGAACTATCAGCAGAGATTTTGATAATTTTCGGAAGATAGAAAGGAAGTGAACAGTACTGGTGGATGAAGCAGAGCAAAGGAAGCAGCATCCCAGATTTTCTCAGGAGAATGCTGTGGAAAGGGTAGAAATGTTCTTTCCAAAGAAGCCTTGGAGAATCTCCACATTGGGCATTAACATGTTCAGAACTCAGGACTGGAAGAGGAGCCCAAAGCAAGGTTATCCAGAGAAAGGCTGTATCCTGTGGTCTTTCTCATCCTTCTGCACGTTTCTCTTACATGCAGATGAAGTGAAGATTTGGAAACCCTCACCTCCTCCCCAGATCTGCTCTTTTAAGAAGATAAGATTGCTGCCCGGACAGAACTAAAGCTCCTTGTATGGGATTTGGCATTCCACAGTGAAGCCCTCTGTTCTGGTTGAATACCATTTGCATGATTCCATATGCTTGCACCCTAAGGGAAGTTTGTCAGTTGACGTGTCCCACCCATATATGCAGCCAGTACCCATCTTCCGAGGGAAATGCCTACCAAGGAAACATACCTATCCAGTGGCAGAGAACAGACTGCACCAGACACACCCAGCCACCTTTGTTAATTACCCAGTCCTTCCTTCATAAATATAAACAAATAGCTTGAATGATCAAGCTGACAGAAGTGGGAAATGTGGGGGTGAAAGGGAATTCATGAATATGATGTCAGAGGATACTATCTGAAACCAAAGTCTCAAGAAACATAAATTTAAGTACAGGTATCCCCTGCTTTTCAGAAGTTTGCTTTACACCCCTTCACTTTTACTAAATACCTACATTAATACCTGTTTTCACTAACGGAAAGAAATCTGAAGAGAATTTTTGCTTTTACCAAAAAAGGTGAAAAGCAAAAATAGAATAGCATTCAACGTTTGTTTTGCAGTGAGCCGTGGTAGAGGCAGTGCACCCTGAGCAGTGAGAGAGGCATTGTCAATCTCCTTTCCTTGGAACTACACTCAGCATCTCAGCGTCAAGCCACCAGAGCTTTGAACTGTGTCTGTGAGCATCTGTGCTTTATCTCAGTTTATTTTGTGTATCCGTTAGCAGGATGCATCCTAAGCTTTCTCCACTTTACACCATTTCAGCTTGCAAAAGACTTCTTAGGAATGCTCTGCTTTCAAATAGTGAGGGAAACTTGTATATTGTTTAAAGTTATAATTGTCATTGTGGTTTGCCATCTCATATCCATTTCCCCTTCATGTGGCCAACAGAACTCTTATCTTAGTTTGGGGTAACTGTTCCTCTTCCACTCTTAGTCAACATGGTTTGGGTGAATCTGAATGTAACCTCTGTCCCCAGGATGGAATATAGGACCTAGGCCAAGGCCAGAGTGTGAGATCCATGCCCTTGGCCACAATCACTGGTTTTGAATTGAGCAAGCCAAGCTCATCTGCTTGGAAATACTCCTTCCCTCCTTCTCAATTCCATGGGAGGAGCATACGTCTACATCTTATTGATTTGGGGTACAGTCATTTGACTTTCTTTGGCTAATGGTATATGCTTGTGCATCTGGTCTTGTGCTCTTGCACCTTCATCATCACCATGAGAACGTGCTTGGGGTAGGTCACTAGTCCCAGGAGGAAGATGAGAGACACAAGGAACACCACTGAGCTATCCGAGCCCGGAGCTGTAAGCAGTCCCAACCAAGATCAGCAAAGCTACCCAGCCATGTCCAACATAGATCAGCTGACTTCAGCCAACCCACACATATATGAGTTAAATACGTATCATTGTACACCACTGAGATTGTGTGTGTATGTTTTAACTCAACATCACTGTGGCCACAGTTAAATAGCACACAATAAAGACACATGCTTTCCTTCCTGCTAGTCTGGAATCTAAGACAGTATGAACCTATGGCTCCTGCAGCTGTGGCCACCACACAGAATATAAGGATGAAGCTTACAGACTGCAGAGAGCTGAGCTGAAATCGAGTTCTGCTCACATTGTTTGAACTCTGAATTCAGCCTTCCTAATGCGTCTGATGTTCTTGTTTATATGAGCCAATAAATTCCCTTTTTATTGCTCAAATCAGATTGATTTGGCTTTTCTTCCACTTGCAATCAGAAGAATCTTAAGTGATACAAAAATTAATTCCTCATCTCGTATGGCAGGGGTCCCCAAGCCCCGGGCCACAGACCACTATGGGTCTGTGGCCTGTTAGGAACCAGGCCGCACAGCAGGAGGTGAAGGGCGGTGGAGGGAGGGAAGCTTCATCTGGGGCTCCGCATCGCTCGCATCACCACCTGAACCATCCCTCGCCCCACCCCCATCCATGGAAAAATTGTCTTCCATGAAACTGGTCCCTGGTGTCAGAAAGGTTGGGGACCGCTTTTGTATGGCAGAGTCAATCCAGTGTTTAAAGTAGGTAAATCAAGAGATTAAATTATAGGCATATTTTCTGGACCTAATAGAGATAAATATGGGAAAGGATTGAAATCAGAAATAAACAAACATGGTTACATATGATTACTGGACAGGGAGTATGACAAAGGGATGAGGTACTCGTTTTTTTTTTAATCTTCTATAGGTCTGTGCTGTCCAATGCACAGCCATTAGCCACAGGTGGCTATTCAAATTTAAATTAATTAAAATTAAATAAAATTTCAAATGCAGTTCCTCATTCACAGTAGCAGCATTTCTAGTGCTCTATAGCTACACATAGCTAGTAGCTACCATACTGGATAGTGCAGATACAGAATATTTCCATCACTGCAGGAAGTTCAGTTGGACAACACTGTAGTAGTAGAATGTCAAAGAGTCACTGTGTAAAGTCAATTAATTAAAAACAGAAGTTAAATATACCACTCAGAATTGTACTTTAGGGGTTTAAGGGTACAGGCCCTGGAGATAAACTGCTTGGGTTCAAATCCCAGCTCTGACACACATTATAGAACATTGAGCAAGTTACTGATCTTTCTATACTTCAACTCTCTTACCTAGAAATGGCAAAATACACACAGACCTATCTCATAGGGTTGTTCTGAGGATTGAATAAGCTAATATATATGTTATTATATATTTTATGCTTCCAAGAATGTCTAGCATTTGGTAAGCACTCAGTAATGATTATTATTTTTAATTTTCTATCCTTCTGTAAGTCAGACTTTACCATGTACACAGGTTTTAAATTATATGTATATATTTGAGATTTGTATATCAGTATTTATATATAATATGTCATATTTAATATTTTATATGTGATACATAAACACACATGTATCTCAGCTCCAGTTCGTAGGATATAAATACTTTCATTTTCTTCTTTATACATTTC
Source organism: Physeter macrocephalus (assembly GCF_002837175.3). Classification (NCBI taxonomy): domain Eukaryota; kingdom Metazoa; phylum Chordata; class Mammalia; order Artiodactyla; family Physeteridae; genus Physeter; species Physeter macrocephalus. Next base: position 15,266,300 of record NC_041233.1, on the reverse strand, counting down.
TACATCTTCTAAATTTCTGTACCAATTGTGTATTGTCTTTATGATCAGAAAAAACAAAGTTTTTATTTTTAAAGACACCAACATATTTGAAATGAATAATGTGCTACATCTGGATCATTTGCTTTTGCTGATTTGGTCCACAGAGGCCCATTAAATAATCTTTGTCATTAGTCATTTGGGGCTTCGTGACCTCTTCTTACACTATTACAAAATCCTCCTGGCTGGTCCCCTGCCCTGTGCAGCTCTGCTCCAGCCTCCCAAGTCTAGTCTCCACAGTGCTGCCAGAGTGATCCTTCCACAGCACAACACTTATAACACTCCCCTACTTAAAACCTGTCAATGTTCTCCCATCCTTTACAAGTTGAGCGTCCAGATGAGGGCATGACCCATCAAAGCCTTCCCATTCTAATCTGGCCTACCTTTCCAGTCTCCTACCACTGCCCTCCCCGCAACCCCCATAGCCACCCAAGCCTCTACAGACAGGCTGAAAGGAGGAACACTCTTCTACACCTTTTCCATCTAGGGAAGTCCCGTTTATTCTGCAAGACTCACCTAACACCTGCCTTCTGTGAAGGTTTTCTTATCTCCAAAGCAGAGTTCAGAGCTCCCAATCCAGCCTCTGACTCAGAGCCTTTTCTGCCACACAGCAATCATTTGTTTACATTCTCTGCTCACCCTCAACTATGTGCTCCTTGAGGGCGTGGCATCTTTGCCTTCCTGTATCAAGCCCAGAAATTGACCCCATGTAATGTTCAGTAAATGGTTATCGCACAAATTCAGGAAGAAATTATTTTTAAAATAACTTTGATTGTCTTACTAAAACAATAAGGTTCACAGTAGAATTTAAAAGTTCAGATAGATCAAAAGCAGAAAATGTAAAGCACACAAATCCCACTTCTCAGTAACGTTTAACATCTGGGTAAATTCCATAGGCTACTTTAAAAGTTTCAAACTTTCTTCATTCATGGAACCCTCAATGTTTCAGTAATTTTTTTCTGGTACTTTAAAGCAATATAAATTACGTTTATTATGTAGTTATGTCCAAACCACTTAATAGTAGTAGTTCACACAGTGTCCAGAGGTGTTGCTGTGTTTCTCTTGAAATTTTAAAATATCCTGGGGGCCTCCTGTGAGTTCACTGCAGTGCCCCAGGATGACTTGGCACACCGTTTGGGAACCACTAGTCTAAACTATCTAAAAGAACCTTTTTTTTTTTTTTCACTTTCTTTTTTATTGATGTATAGTTGATGTACAATATTATATAAGTTACAGCTGTATTAGTGATTTACAATTTTTTTTGTCAATCCCAAAGTCTCTAAAAGAGCCTTTTAAAAGAAAATATACCATTATATTATACGAACTATTTTGTTAACCTGTAATTTCTACTTAATAATAAGTAAAAAAAAAAACAACTTCCCTTCCTGATAGCTGCTTATCTAACAATACCTAATATTTGATGAGTACTTAATATGTTCCTTGTAAGGAAAGTATAACATTATATCATTATTCTCATGAAACTGAGGCACTGAGAATTTGACAAACTTGTTCAAAGTCCCACAGCTAGTTAATGGCACAACCTGATTGTAAACCCTGGAAATCAGATGCTAGAATCCCTACTTTTAACTACCTCACTCTAATGCCTTTTAACATTCACAGCAATATTTCTATGGGGGAGTTGAGATACAGTGGTATTCTATTGTAAAGATATAATTTATTTCACCAAATCCCAAATTAGACATTTAAATTGTTTCCAATTTTTCACTGTTCTCAAGAACCTCGAATTGAACATCTTTGTAACTAATCAATCCCTGCATGCTTTCCTGTATATTTCCTTGGGGAAAATTTTCTAGAGGTAGAATTATCTTGTCAAAGGGTAATACATGCAAAATCCAAGGGTTTTGGCACATATTTTCGAGTTATTCTACCAGATAAGTTGGATAAATTTCTGTTTCACTGTTTTTTCTCATCCTCACTAATACTGAATATTTTCATTAGTTAAAAAAATCATTACCAATAAATTAAGGAATAAAGATTGTAGCTTATTGCTCTGTTAATTTGCACTGCTTGGTATTTAATAAGGTTGAGCATAATTATCTTAATAACCAGAATTTATTTTTTACTTTGGAAGAAAGAGGCAAAGCCTTAGAAGCAAGATGACAGCTGAAACATGATTGGAAGAGCCCCTTGCTGGACCTTACTAGGTTGCATTCACACTCAACTCAAGCTACTCAACAACCCATGTCCCATGTTGCTTTGGCAATGAGAATGATGCTCATTATGACACAGTCTCCATTCTCCAATATGCCATTATTTCTGCCTCCTAGTTTTCCTAAGGCAGGAAAATATACTCTCGTTTTAGAAACACTTTCATTACAAAGAATGGATTTGTGGAATAATGGAGAAAATGGTAGACAAGGATTCAGGAGACTTTGAGTGCAGGCCTGCCGTGACCATAGGAGAATCATTTAAATTCTCTTAGTTTCAACTTGTCTACCAAAATGGCCAGTGCTTCTCAGACTTTTCACAGAAACCATCCAAAGATACAAGAGAATGAAAATTTATTCCTAAGGTTAGTACCTGGGATGTATTAACCCAAAGAAACCCATTGCAGACGTGCAGTTTTTCTCTTCGTTAAAATTCAGGCCAAAACTGCCTTCTTCCCCTTAAAATGTTGGTATTTTTAATCGATAAACATGTTTTGTTTACTCTTTTTGTTTGCTGTTTTTTCTCAAATAGAGCTGGTGCTCTGGGAAGATGTACCATAATTTAATATGTAGCTTCAAGGACCCTGACACACTGCCATGTATTCCACTTTGAGAAACAAGAAATTCTTTCCAAGATTTTTTCAATCTTGGTCAGTGTAAGAGTCTAGAGAACACGATTTGCTCTTTAGTTAACCATAAAATTTGAGGTCATTATTCTGAGGGTGATTAATTTTCCTGGGGGCATAGGCAGGAGGGTCAGCATTTTTCCTTCCCGTCAAGTTCTTTGGTCCCTGATACAGAGATGACCCTCCAGTCAGCCCAGAGTATACCTGACCATCACCGAATAGGATGACAGTTTAGGTCCACATGGTAAAATCACAAATCATCATCATCATCATCCTACCTTCACCCTGAAAGCTACATGCAGCTTTCTCAAATAACTTCCTTCTTTCTACTCTGAGTTTGTTTAATGATAGAAGTGATGTGATGCAGTAATGGAGAAATGCTGTTCTTGGCATAGAAAGATCTAAGCTGACTTTTTAGATCTTGGGCAAATCACAGCTTTCCTGAAACTCAGTTTCTGCACTAGCAAAATAGGAATGATAGTGGTTCTTACCCTCCCTACCTAACAGGTGTATGGTGAGGAACATATAAGCAAACCTTGGGCCTGGGAGTAGGTATTATTTTTATTATTTAGAAATCCATCCTTAATCCAGAATGAAGAAAAAATTAGTTATCATGACATCCTTCAGTTTGCAATGTTGGTCGTTGGGAACTGCATTCCAGCTGTGAGAAGGCTGAACCCTTAGCTGGATATTGTTTCAGACCTGCCTGTACAAGTGCTCACCTGACACAGGTGAAAACCCTTATGGAAACAATGATGCACATTGTTGAACTGGATGGGGCAAGAAGGGGAATGTCAGTAACAATAAATGAACCCCAGCCAGGCCCCTATGCAGTAAGAAAAGCTCCTTCTCCTGTGATTCCATTTTCTGATTAAGAAGTGACGCTAAGCTGTAAGATTTAGAACTCCTGAGGCATCTATGCCTCAGAGCTCTCCAGGGACAGGCAGTAAATGCCTCAGCAGGTCACAGGGAATGAAGACTGGAGCCTCTGGACCAGCTTCCACCTCTTTGCTGCCACCAGTCCTCACCCTTGTCCTCCACTGAACAAGTCGTATACCAGGGAGAAGTAGGAGCCAAGCTTCATCTCACTGCCAAGCGATGAGGACCCTTGAGGCTAAATTAGACAAGCTATTAACTAGCAACTCAAATTGAGCAACTCCAGTGAAGAGACAAGCACAGACGGAGATCACAAGCAAAACAAGGGCAAAAATCACAATAAGATGGAAAACATAGCCGTCACAGCAATCAGAGGAAAAAGGAGTTTTAAGACCCAAATCAGAACAAGCAGGAAATAAAGTGATCACAGGAAAAAGAAGTGACCAAACCGCTGCCCATATCTTACATGGATGGAAGACACTCACAGAGTAGCTTTCCCCAATGTGTAGCCATTATTTTCCAGGTGCTTTCTGTACCTAAGCTTCATTTGGCACAAGGCTTAAGATTATAAGCCTGAAAGCTGGGCAACGAGAAGCTGTCCTCAGTTGGGAAAAACAATGAGTAGATTCACAGATTTTTCTCAGATTTGCTGAGTTCACCCCTCTTGTTCCCCCAAATTAACAGTTTGTTTCAGAAAAAAATTCTTGCCTTTAGACATATGATGAACATAGAAAAATGAACTTAACGTCATGGGAGTGTATGCATTTCCTAAGGTAGAACAAGTCTCAAATATTAATTTCATTTACCAAGAACAATATCCAGGAAATGTTAATTTAAGTACGTCACACATTTTAAAATTATTCTTCCCAGATTAGTTTCTTACTATATTTAGTTATATGCATATGCCATGTCAGTTACTAGTTTTTTTAATTTGTTCATTTCTTTCTTCATTTGGGGTGTTTTTGGTTTTTTGTTTCTTTGTCTGTTTTGTTTCTTTGTTTTTCCTTCTCCTAGCTTCATTTAGAGGGGGATAAGCAGCAGAATAGAATAGTGCTTAACAACACAGCCTCTGGGGTCAAATATCCAACTCTACCCCACAGGGCATAATCTTCCAGGTCCAGTATAAAATGAAAATGCAGGTCCCCTTGTGTAAAATTATTAAGAATTTCAAGACAGTGACCTCAGAGCATTAAACCAAATACAAAGCTGATCACAGGGCCCCGTGCGACTGACTGCCCAGGTCTCATGTCCATGAAGTTGGCCCTGCTGTTTCATACTAAGCCCTCACAAGCCTCCGTCTTCCTTTTTTTTTAATTAGAAACAATAATAGTACTTATTTCACAGATTTGTGGAATTACTAAGTCAGCTGATATTGTAAAGTGCTTTGCACATGCCTGGCACATATCAAGTGCTTAAACATTATTAACTGTTGCTATCACCAATTACCTGCTTATATCAGAATGCTCTTAAGAACCTCAATTAAAACAACAATAAGGGGGCTTCCCTGGTGGCGCAGTGGTTGAGAGTCCGCCTGTCGATGCAGGGGATGCGGGTTCGTGCCCCGGTCCGGGAAGATCCCACATGCCGCGGAGCGGCTAGGCCCATTAGCCATGGCCGCTGAGCCTGCGCGTCTGGAGCCTGTGCTCCGCAACGGGAGAGGCCACAACAGTGAGAGGCCCACGTATCGCAAAATAAATAAATAAATAAATAAATAAAAACAACAATAAGGGTAAACAACAAAGTCCAAAGTATAGCACAGGGAACTATATTCAATATCCTGTAATAAACCACAATAGAAAAGAAAAAAACCAAAATACGATACCACTACACACCTACTATAATGGTCAAAATCCAGAACACCGACAACACCAAATGTTGAAAAGATGTGGAGCAACAGGAACTCTTATTCATTGTTCATGGCAGTGCAGAATAGTACAGTCACTTTGGAAGACAGTTTGGCAGTTTCTTACAAAACTGAACATACTCTTACCATATGATCCAGCAGATTCAGCAACTGCAACTCCTTACCCAGAGGAGTTGAATCATCATCATCATCATCATCATCATCTTATCTTCACCCTGAAAGCTGCACAAAAATTTGCACACAGATGTTTATAGCGGCTTTATTCATAGTTGCCAAAACTTGGAAGCAACCAGGATGTCCTTCAGTAGGTGAATGATAAATAAACTGTGGTACACCCAGACAACAGACTATTATTCAACACTAAAAAAGAAATAAGCTATAAAGCTGTGAAAAGACATGGAGGAACCTTAAATGCATATTACTAAGTGATAGGAACCAATCTGAAAAGGCTGCCTACTGTGTGAGTCCAACTGTGTGACATTCTGGAAAGGGCAAAGCTATGGAGACAGTAAAAAGATCACTGGTTTCCAGGTGTTGAGAGATTGGGGAAGGGAGGGATGAAGAGATGGAGCACAGAGGATTTGGGGGGCAGTGAAAATACCGTGTGCGATACCATAATGATGGATACATGTCATTATACATCTGTCCAACCCCACAGCTTGTACCTCACCAGAAGTGAACCATAATGTAAACTATGGATTTGGGGTGATTCTGATGTGTCAGTGTAGGTTCATCCGTGGCAACAAATGTACTATGCTGGTGAGTGATGTTGATAATGGGGAAGGCTATGCATGTGTGGGAACAAGAAATATACAGGAAATCTCTCTACCTTCCCCTCAATTTTGCTGTGAGCCTAAAACTGCTCTAAAAAACAATTGTCTTTAAAAAGAGAAAAGAACCTCAATAACCAAACAAAATGAGGAACTGGGGAAATAATTATATAAAGCAGGACAATCACCGCTATGCCATTTTCTCTTCTTCTCCTTGAATTATCTGAATAAGAAAGCTTTAACATAGATTTCCCAAGTAATTGCTTTAACTATTCTCATTCACTTTGGCAATGTGTAGATCTGGTCAGATAAAATCTAATATGCACTTGTAAAAATATATAGGAAAGGTCAGATGTTCTACATAAAATGAATCAGGCTAAGATTCACACAAAAGAGCTGAGGAACTGGAAGACCTAGAGATTGAAGAACTAATTTGAGGGGACAGTGCAAAGGAAGAAGGTGCTAGTGACAGTTTGGGGATGACTGTCACTGTCACTTTCAACAGGCCTCAGAAATGGAAGCCTAAGTAAGAATTGTGTCCTTTCAAAGTGGTGTTGGAGGTTAAGGAGTAAATTTTTTTAATTATGAAATATTCCGATGATACAGAATAATAATGAATATAATGAAATAAGCACTAATAATATACCCACCTCAGAGCTTTATCAGATCTTAACATCTTTACATATTCACTTCAGATTTTAAGACATTTATTGTAAAATATAAAACACAAAACCAGAAACCCCACAAAACAAATGCATAGCTTAATGTAGGGTGAGCACACTTGTAACCATCATTCAGGTCAAGAGCACAGAATTTGGATGCATATTCTGAAAACCCTCCATGAGTCCCCTTCTTTTCACAAGCCCTTCCCTTCCCCAAAAGTAACCACTCTTCTAACTTTTACAGAAATCACCAAGGAAAAACTTTGTACTTGGTTTGAGACAAATAGAGAAAAAGAAATCAATTCTGACCATAAAATACCAAAATAACACAACTGATAAATAGTATCATATGTTAGAACAACAACAACAACAAAAACCCCAAAAAGAAATTTCTCTTGGGCAATAAAATACTTCCTTTACTCCCCCTCGGATGATTGAGAGTCTTCCTCTCTTTTCCCTTCTCTCACACATGGACTCAACATTTTCCAGATTGGACCCATTTTGGCATTTTGCAACCTGTTTATTCCACCTCTAACAGTGAAAACACACTGTCTCTGTTTCTGTCATTATTTAGCTAAAGCCACAAAAACTGGGTAATGTTCAAAGTTAGAAGGAATAATCAGCAAGTTCACTAGAGCCCTGCTTCTAATATCGATAACTATATCTTTGATATCAAGGTTATCACGTCATGCTTTTACTTTTTTTTTTAATTTGTTAATGATTCTGCTTTGAATAAAGTTGCTAGCGCCTGTGCAAAACTGTCCCTTGTTCCCACAAACAAGGGATCAACAACTAGAACCTAGCTAAGGCCAACACTTTCAATTTACTAGAACCACAGTCTCTTAGATTTTTTAGAAACCTTATACTTTCTTAATCTCTCCCAACTTGGTCCTGATACCTGCAGTAGACACATAAAACCTTACTTAAAATTAAAGGGGACAGTTTACATATATTGTCAGGACTAGATGCAAGTAAAAGAAAAACAACTCAAAATAGTTTAGGCAAATACAAGAATTTATCGGCTCATGTAACCAAACTGCAAAAAAAAAAAAAAAAAAAAAGGCAGAAATGACTACAATACTTTCACAGTTGTTTTTATCTCTTAGCTCTGCCTCCATATTGGTATGTCAGCTTCCCCGAGCTGGCTTGAAGAATCCGAAGCCGGAGTAATAACTGCCCCACTCTAGGCTCACATGTTTGAGCCTCACTTTCCAAAGAGGAAAGAAGCTTTCTCTCCACTTCTGATGAAAATAAATCCTGAGTGTATACATTTGTCAAAGCGCTGCAAATGTACAACATATGAACATTTTATTGTATATGATATTTATATCAAAAAACCCATAAACCAATATTAAACCCTACTTAATAAATACTTTCTGAAATACTTAGAAGTATACTAAGAGCTACAACCTACTTTGAAATGCACCAAAAATAATTTGAATTAATAGCTGGATGGATGGATGGATAGATAGAGAGGTGATAATTCAGATGTAGTAAAATGTTAATTGTTAATGGTAGAGTTTCGGTGGTGGGTATTCACTGTAAAATTCTTTTAGCTTTGTTGTATGTTTGAGAATTTTCATAATAATGTGTTAGGAGCAGGGGGAATAAATCCTGAGGAAGGACTCTGGTGAGACCAGCTTGGGTCCCTGACCCAAAGTGAGGTGTGAGGCACTGACTACTTAGTTTAGCGCAGCTGCCTACCATTAAACCATCCACTGTGGCCAGCAAGGCTTCATTACACAGCTTCTGTCCAGGACACATGATAGAGCAGGGAGTGGAAAGATGAGAACTTGGAAAGAAAAGTCATTCCCCCCAAAGAAAGGGGATGGCACAGACATGGCTATCAGAACGTATCAAAAGGCAGGCAGTCACCCCGATTTGACTCCCCAGTCAGGACAACGGAGGTGGTGATGTGTTATAATTGAGTCCTTGCACTGTGACTGTATGTCTCCTTGCCATTCACAAATCAAAACTAGCCATAGAATATCTGGTTTTTCTTAGCTAGTGACTTTTAAACACATGCCACAAGAAGTGGGAAAAATTAGCAGAATATGCCAAAGAGTGTAAGTGACTGGTATTTCACAGTAAAGAAGTACTTGTCTAAGGAAAGGCTAGCTTTCAACCTTCTGTTAGACATTGATTTCAGAATGAATCAGTTTATGTCATTCAGTATCTGGCTTCTATAAAGCCCAGATCTACACTGGAGAAAAAAAAAAACATTGAAACAAGTGTTCTTAAGCTGGAGACTACAGGTGTTGTCTAGGTTAGGTTAGGTTAGATTAGATTAGGAAAAGGTGAGGATTAGGTGAGGAAAAGGGGCTGGCTAGCCTTTTCCTCCCAGTTAAGGGAGGACTTAAGGAGTTGTTCTTTAGGGTATAATTATGCACTACTATATTTTTTGTGCTTAATTATTAAAAGGGCTAAATTTTTTCTCTCTCTCTCTCTCTTGCTGTCCAACTTTTGGAGATTGGATTTTATCAGGAATTTTAATGGTCAGCATTAGGAGGTAATACACCCTTGCCTAGAAAATTCAAAACACATTTGCATAGTTTTTAATTGACATGAACATGAGGTCAGATTTACTAAATGAAGCCATGTGTCCTCAAGTTGGCTGAGAATGGACATACAGGAGCCAAGGCTATCTAGGCATTTGGGCTTTTCTATTTGATTTAGGAGCATTCTCAATGCTTCTCTGCTCTTCCCTTCACTACCACCTCGCACCCATCAAACCCTGTAACTTGGGATGTTGTGTCAGTCCAGGCCAGAGCAGGGGAAGCTCAGTTCCAGATCCAGCCAGGCCTTCTACCCAGGCAGGTGCTGAAGCCCAGAACTATACAAAATGACTAGGAACTAGGGAGTCAGCCACACTGGCTTGTTTGAATGGATCTTTTTTAACTCCAGATTTTATAGCCATTAATATTTACAAGATCTACAGCAGTAGCTCTCAAATTTTATTGTGATTTTTTAAAACCCCTGGAAACTCTGTATCTGAAACTGTTGCTATGTTTCCTTCTGCCTAGTCCTCCAAAGTTACAAGTATAAATGTAATTAGCAATAATCATACAGCATCAGCTAGCACTTACTTAGAACTTACTGTACACCAGGCACCATGCTACTTACTCCCTTTACATGCGTTAGATAGCTCATTTTATCTCCCCAACAACCTAATGATGTGGTTTCCATTTATATTTCCATTCTACAGATGAAAAACTTGAGGCATACAGAAGTAAAGCAACTTGCCCTGAGTCACATGGCCAGGAAGTGGCAGAACTATGTTTCAAACCCAGAGATGTGCTTTTAACTACTATGCTATGAAATCAAAGAAATCAAAGAAATTGAAAAGGTAGGTGTCTTGCCCAACATCACACAGGAGGAACAGAGTCTAAAAACCTGAATTTTTTCCTCAAAAGTCTAGGTCCTTTTCTGGTACGGGTCAAATAGAAGTGTGGGGCTTCTGAGGAATTTCTCAGAAGAAGGGACAGAGGAGAGAGCCACACCAGAGTGTAGTGACTTGGACTTTCTAATTCCATACTTACAGAATTTGGCTAAAGGTCACAAACTATGTCTGTGTGAGTGGGAACTGTTTGAGAATCACCAAGGGATTTGGCCGAACCTGCTCAACCCCAATCTATAAAGGAATCTGTGTGGTAGGGACTGGAGGTCCTGGGTCTCTGGTACCTAGGACTACAGTAAATGGAAGATGCTGGATCTCTTTGTCTCATCTCAGTTGTTTACACAGTTGGACACCCTACCGTGGTGTGATGAAGGCTAATGGAAACAGCGAATAATGAGATTAGCAAAACAAATTTCAGATCTCTTTGAATCACTGGTTCTCAACTTAGAACCTTACATACCTAATTCTTTCTTATGAAAATTTTCAAACATACACAGAAGTAGAGAAAATGGCATAATGAACCCCAGGTACCCGTCACCCAACTTGAACAATTATCACTATTTTGCCATTCTTGTTCCATGGGCCTTTTTTAAAAGGAGAAATTATAGGGCACCACCCCCAGAAGAGTTTCATTTAATAGGTGGGTTTCAGAAATCTCCTGAGCTGCCAGGTTGAGATTGCCTAACCTCTGGTCCTGAGACTGGAGACTGTACCTGCCTAAAGGAGATAAGAAGGCTTCCCTGGTGCTGATGGCATGATGCTCCTTGACCTACAGAGGAGAACTGAACATCCAGAGGTTTATCTGTCAGGGCCCAGGCAGGAAAGAATTTATTCCAGATGATTTTAATGAAGAGGGTATAATGATAGGACAGAGATGAAGGCAGTATTAAGGAAAAGTTAGTTTGGTTGAGGCACCCAGAGGTTTAATGATAGGAGGCGGTTACCAACAAGGCCCAGGGCAGAAGGTAGAGCTCCTAGAGCCAAACAAGAACTGGAACCCTAGATTAGGGGCTGCTTGGCAGGAGCTGTAGTTTGAAGTCATTGGGTTCTAGAGACATGCTGCGGAAGCACAGGGCTTGGAAGATATACACCGACCTCTCTCCCTTCCCACCCTCTCACCTGGGCCTCTCCTTGGCTAAATGGAACTGGAAGCCAGCTGGCAAGCCAGGATATGCACCTGCAGAGGCCAGCCTCCTGGACCAAGAGCAGAGGGCAGATGAAGTCAGGGAACACATCCCGGGAGCAGAGAACAATCAGTCAGGAGAACAAACCATTCCTTCTGGACTCTGAAGTAAGGGAAGTGGTCAGCTCTTCCTGGAATTAGTCTGATGCTTTCAGCCCTAAAAGAAGCCAAGTCTAAGAGCAGAAGAATTGCCTGATCCTTGGTAATACCAGCTGCAAGCCCTTGTCAGGGGTGGCAGTGAGTGTGCTTTGGAGTAACAGCCTGGCCCTAAATTCATGTGCCCCTTCCCTCAAAGTCAAGCTGTACCTGGGGGATAAATTAACACTTACTGGTCAGAAGGACATTAGTTCTCAGTGAAATGCAGTTCGAGGTGATTACTTTCTGGTTACCATTTATTCTCAGTTTACCAACTAAAAGGACAATGTAGGGGTTCCTGTCACAGAATTTTTATGGGGCCTGTTTTCCCCTTGAAATCTTGAACTCTGTTATTTGCAAGTTGTTTAAAAGCTAGCATTTCAGTTTTCAAAGCTACAATCGCATCTATTTTTCTGGTTAAAAAGCAGGAGAAGAAAAACAGCTCCCCAGGTTGAAGCTAATGTTTTTAACTCCTTCTCCCCAAGGGACATATACATATGCAAGTTTGCACCTCTCTAGAGTCTAGAAACATGTCAAGCAATGTAACTCCACAGATGTAGGCAACTGTAAGAAGCCCTGACCATCCAACACAGGCAGAAGAGCCCGGGAAGTAAGGTGAAATGTGAGCAGTCTCCTTTGAATGGGTCATTGACCAATGGGAGCACATACAAAGGAAGGGGTGACCAGAATGCCAGTGTGCTTTGAGGGATCTGATTGTCTTTAAATTTCCGAAGGAATACAATAGCTGATTATATAGTTTCAGTGGGCAGAATTAGAGCTGGTCATTATAGGAAAACCGCTTTTACCCCTTAAGGAAGAAGTTGATAATTGTCTGATTGATTCACTGTTCCCATGCCCAGCTCAGAGCGTGACATATAAAATGCATCCAATAATATCTGTTAAATGAATGGTAATCCCTGGCACTGGTCAGTGGTGAAACTTGCCACTGTCAAGCTAGAGGGAGTCCTATAACTGGTTAAGGTCCAGATGAGCACTTGTAGGGAACACTGGCGAGGGTATCCCTATATCAGATAGAAAATGAGTCTGTACTACTCTGGGACTGATCAGTTCTAAAGCTAATGCTGCTGAGTTGGTCTAGGACTTGGTTGGGGGTAGAGGCTAAGAAGGCTATCAGGGAAAGTGTACCCTATTCTCGGGGACAATTAGGAGTAGAAGATAAATCTTATAAATCCCTCCAACCTGGGGGATTAAGATGTCCTCTGAGAACAGAGAAATAAAAACTCAATGTGACTCAACAGTAAGAAAACTAATAACCCAATTAAAAAATGGACCAAAGACCTTAACAGACACCTCACCAAAAAAGCTATACAGATGCAAATAAGCATATGAAAAGATGCTCCACATCATATGTCATCAGGAAAATGAAAATTAAAACAATGATGAGATACCACTACACACCTATCACAATGGCCGGAAATCCAAAACACTGACAACGCCAAATGTTGGTGAGGATGTGGATAACAGGAACCCTCGTTCACTGCGGATGGCAGTGCAGCGTAGTGCAGTCACTCTGAGAGACAGTTTGAAAGTTTCTTACAAAACTGAACATACCTTTCCATATGAGCCACCAGATCCAGCAATCATGCTCCTTGGTATTTACCCAAAGGAGTTGAAAACTTATGTCCACACATGAATGTTTATAGCAGCTTTATTTATAGTTGCCAAAACCTGGAAGCAGTCAAGATGTCCTTCAGTAGGTGAATAGATAAATAAACTGGTACATCGAGACAGTGGAATATTATTCAACACCAAAAAAGAAATAAAAGCTATCAAGCCATGAAAAGACATGGAGGCACCTTAACTGCATATTACTAAGTGATAGGAACCAATCACATGCTGTGTGATTTTCAACTATGTGACTTTCTGGAAAAGGCAAAACTATGGAGACAGTAAAAAGATCACTGGTTTCCAGGGGTTGAGAGATTGGGGAAGGGGTGAATAGGTGGATCACAGAGGATTTTGGGGGGCAGTGAAAATAGCGTGTATGATACCATAATGATGGATACATGTCATTATACATCTGTCCAACCCCACAGCATGAACAACACCAAGAGTGAACCGTAGCGTACACTATGGACCTTGGGTGATTGTGATGTGTCAGTGAGGACTCATCAATGCTAATAAATATACCACACTGGTGGAAGATTTTAATAATGAGGAGGCATGCGTAGGGGCAGGGGGCATATGGGAAATTTTTGTACCTTTCCCTCACTTTGTGAAGTTAAATCTGCTCTAAAAAAGTAAAATCTTAATTTTAAACAACAACAACAACAACAACACTGTGGGGGCTCGCTGAGAAAGCATCTGAATATTTTCATTTGATAGAAAATAGGGAATCAGGAGTTGAGTCCACTACAGCCTGTCCTGGGAGTCATATTACATGAGGCAGAGAAAAAGGTGTTTTTGCAAGGTTAAGGCACAAGAAGGCTAGGAGGATTATTTAGAAGTTGATCTTTAGGAACCCAAAACAAAATCAATCCTCTGAATCTTTAAGGATAACAACAACAACAACAAAGAAAGAATCCATCATTTCAGCACCAGAAATCATAGCATACGCCACTATCTCCCTCCACCCCATCTACCACCAAGTGAACACCTTTAAATATCCTTCTGATTTTGCACACAGATAATTAAAGAATGCAATTTGATTGCTCATCTCATCTGTTCTATAGTTGTGAGTCAATGTATAGAATTTACACTCCGGCTGTGGTTCATCTCTGAGCATTCATTTTGGCAGGGAAATTTTCCTTTTCTCTTTCTTCTTGGGGTCCTAGCTCTTTAAATTCTATCCTTATTGGCAGGCTGTTGTCATGGAGAAAAATAACTTTAAGTAGCTCTTTGAAAAGCTTTGAGTTGCTGTTCCCTGCTATTTAAAGATTCCCCCAGTAAAGTGAAAAGTGCACTCTGCTTCCATATAAGGCTCTGCCACTCCAAGGCAAGAGTGTCACCAGGGCTTGGTTCCATGTGTTCATAGCAGAACAAGACATGTCCTGAGCATCCGGGGATCACATTTACTCGGCACGTCTACCCAGCTCGGGAAGAAAAAAGAAAGTCAAGACTCTGCTATCTGAAATCTTTGTGCAACTGGGCTTCCAAGTCATTACGAGCGGAAGTAAATGAAACAAGCCACATTTTATAATTATCACACGTGGAATGTTTGCTCTACATGGCCTTGAACCTAATTGCCATAATCCATTTTCCTGCCACCTCCTCATCAAATACTCAGTATTTAAAACTTTCTTCATTTTGATTCACAAGCATTTGCTAGGCACTTAAAATATGTCTAGCTCCTTTCTAGCTAGACACTGTAAGGAATACTGAAGTATATAACAAGGTCTCCAAAGAGTAATATTTGAGAGATAAGACAAACAGATGAAATAGATGAAACATTAAACACAGATGAAACACCAAGTGATATAGAATATTAGTGATTCCCAACTTTGCCTGATGATTGGACCCAATCATGGAGCTATTTTTTTAAATAAATTTATTTATTTGTTTGTTTATTTTTGGTTGCATTGGGTCTTCGTTGCTGCATGCGGGCTTTCTACAGTTGCGGCGAGCAGGGGCTACTCTTCATTGTGGTGTGCGGGCTTCTCATTGCCGTGGCGTCTCTTGTTGCGGAGCATGGGCTCTAGGCGTGCGGGCTTCAGTAGTTGTGGCACGCGGGCTCAGTAGTTGTGGCTCGCGGGCTCTAGAGCACAGGCTCAGTAGTGGTGGCACACGGGCTTAGTTGCTCCGTGGCATGTGGGATCTTCCCGCACCAAGGCTCGAACCCGTGTCCCCTGCATTGGCAGGTGGATTCTTAACCACTGTGCCACCAGGGAAGCCCCATGGAGCTATTTTTAAAGCACATATTCCCAGGCCCTTGCACTTGACCTACTGAATCAGAAACTCTAGGAAGGGGCCCCAGAATCATCAAAGTTCTGCCCTATGTGCATGACTGGGTTCTGTAAGACCTCTGACAGGAACAGCCTCTTTCTGAGCCTCAATTTTCTTGTCTATAAAAGAAGAGAGGTGATCAAGATGGCCTGTGAAGTCATTTCTCTGACACTCCATGATTTTGTTATTTAAAGTACCAATATGTATGGTTTAAATAATAATCAGTTTTAAAAAGAGGGCTTCAGGACTTCCCTGGTGGTCCAGTGCTTAAGACTCCACGCTTCCACTGCAGGGGGCGCAGGTTCAATCCCTGCTTGGGGAACTAAGTTCCCACATGCCACACGGTGTGGCAAATAAATAGATAGATGATAGATAGATAGATAGATAGATAGATAGATAGATAGATAGAGGGCTTCATAGACAATGGACTTGGAAGCACAAAAACAATTCCGATGAGTGCATAATGGCTCCAAGCATGGAATTTAGAATCAGACATCCTTGGATGAGAATCTCAGTTCGGCAAACATACTGGCTGGATGACCTTAGCCAAGTAATTTAATCTCTTTGAGTATCCATTACTTACCTATAAAATGGAGATAATTATAGTACCTACTTCTTGGAGTTGTTGTGAGGATTAAAGGAAACAATGTATGTAGTTACCACTTAGTTACCATATAGTTACCACTAGATTATTAGGAACTTTAGCCTCCTTATTATTGGGAAGATGAGTGTAAGAAAGTAAGGTGTTCCAGCTGGGGCAGAAGATCTTGGGCAAGACCATGGAGGCTGTGAGGAACATGGGATGCTGGGCCAAGGGGAGAAAACGGGCTTGACTCTGTTAAGAGGAGAGAGATAAGTTTGGATAGCTAGGGTGGGGTTGGATCATCCAATTTGTTGTGCAAACTACTTGGCTGAAGAAGACCTCTTCACTCCCTCCAAACAGATGCTTCCTCGCTTCTTTGAAACCACACACTGTTAAAACAGATTCCCCAACATCAGCTATTCAAGCAAGAGCTTTCTCACTTCCTGCATAGAAGGAATCCAGATGGTGCCTCTTTATACAGTTGAGCTGGTTATCCCAGGATAGATCATATGTAGCATAACCCTATTTCCCTATTTCAGCAAAGCAGGAAAGCACAAATCTCTGTAACCATAGCTTTGAAAGAACTGGGGCTGTGTCTGTCATGGAGATGATTCAGCTTTCCACTTGGGTTGAAGAGGTGGGAACAGCCAGATTACACTTCAAAGAGGAATCTGTGCTTACCATTTTGTTCTCTATAGATATGTTCTACCCCTGTCTAGAAAATGAGCTCATTCTTCAATGAACCTGTGCCAAATCAAGTTACGCCCAGGTTCTGAGGAGGAGTACATGGGGGAAAGTGTCATAGAGAAGTAGACAGGAATATTTAAGGGGTTGGGGACCTAGCATGTTTTGTCTTCATTTCTAAGTGCCCAAGTATTTTATTTTATTTTTTAAATTTTATTTATTTTTGTCTGCTTTGGGTCTTCGTTGCTGCGTGTGGGCTTTCTCTAGTTGTGGCGAATGGGGGTTACTCTTCGCTGCAGTGCGCAGGCTTCTCACTGAGGTGGCTTCTCTTGTTGCGGAGCACGGGCTTTAGGCATGCGGGCTTCAGTAGTGTGGCGCACGGGCTCAGTAGTTGTGGCTCGCGGGCTCTAGAGCGCAGGCTCAGTAGTTGTGGCTCACGGGCTTAGTTGCTCCGCGGCATGTGGGATCTTCCTGGACCAGGGCTCGAACCCGTGTCCCCTGCATTGGCAGGCGGATTCTTAACCACTGCACCACCAGGGAAGTTCCCCAAGTATTTTAAAAGAAATCTTATTCCTGCTTTCAAGTTATTTATATTTGAGGCCAAGTGTATCATTAAATAGTTTGTCACATTGGTTGTGAAAGAAAATATTTTGCCCACTTGCAAAAGGGACTTTTCTACTTTTTAAGTGAAATATTCTGCCTCATCAAATAAATATTAGGTTTTAAAAGAATGACTTTAGAGACTATATCTGAGTTTGAGAGACTGTTCTATCTTTACATCATTCATTTATTCATTCTATTATTTACTGAATGTCTAGCATATACAAAATACCTTGCTGGGCACTAGAGCAAATGATTTGCTAGTGAGCAAAATCATGGATTCCTGGATCTACTTGCAGAGATTCTTCTCTCTGGAGTTCTGGAGTGGGGCCCAGGAATGTGAATTCTAGGAAAGCTCCAGTTGGTTCTGAATAATCAGACTATACTTTCAGAGATACTAGTGTAGAAGATGCAAAGATGAATAAGGCAATATTTCTGCTTCAATGAATTTACAGTTATCTATCTCATATTCTTCAAGTAGCCAAATGCATTTTCCTGCTTCTAATTTTCTTCCCTCCTCTCTTCCCCATCTTACTCACCCATTGTCCATATACTCTCTGCAAGGCACAGGGCTGGCATTGGTATATATAAAGAGGAAAAAGAAAGACCTCTGCCCTCTAAAAGCATGCATTTATGAAGTTCATAATCATTGAAATTTGCCATGGCAAAGTGAACATAAGCTACATCATGACATATATGCATCTTCTATAACAGACCCATGTAGGGAAAGTTCCTTATTCCAATTCAGCAGTCTTTTAAATAAGAATCTGCAATTAATTTTCAAGAAGTTCTTTGGTGGGGGAGAAAGTGGAGAGAAAACAAAGAAAAAAACATGTAGATTGCATGTATTTATTTAGCTACTTCTTTGTATTAAGCACTGAACCAAGTTCTCAGGAGTATCAAAATTAAAAGTGAGATGATGTTTCTGAGGGATTTTAATATTCATACTGTGTTGGTTAGAGTCCCTTTGGCTCCCAGGAACGGTGTACCAAATTAATAATGGTGTAAATAATAAAGGCATTAAATTAAATTATATAAGAAGAAGCTGGAGGATGGTCATTCCAGACCTAGTTCAGCAGCTCCACATTGTTAAGAGCACTGGGTTGGCAACTCCAAGAGTCTCTTGGGCTTCCCATTTTGTTCACAAGATGGTTCTGCAAATCCAGATATTACATCCTCCATAACCTCATCCAAAGGAAGGGCAATAGAAGAGCCAAGGCCGCAAGAGAGCCTCCACATATATCTTTTCCCTTTTGACATGGAGAATATATCTTTCTCGTAGGGTACCAGTATATTTCCTCTTACATCTCATTGGCTAGAACTGGGTCACATATCTCATTCCTAGCTGCAAAGGAGGCTGGCAAAGGAAGGGATCAACATTTTTTTTTCAACGTAGATGGAATGATTATAATAATCCTAAGAATACATTATTTAACCAATTGCTCAATTACATTAGTGCTTCTGGAATAAACAAAAGGAAGGAACACACGGGGTATGCAGGGATATTTAAAGAGAGAGACAGATACAGACTCATTAGAAGGTGAAAGATGAGGCAGACTTAAATTGATAGAGAATAAAGGGGGAAGGCCTTTCAAGTAAGAAAAGAAATTTCAAAATAGGAAATGACATTAAATGGTCTGTAACGACTAGAAAACGTGCAAAAATATCAATAGCAGTAAGGTGATATTCTTACCAATATTTGTATCAACATTAGGACAATTTTCTCACTTTCCATGCTAAATGACTTTAACTTTACATTAACAATATCTTGTGTGTGAAGTGTGTATATGTGTGTGTGTGTGTGTGTGTGTGTGTGTGTGTGATATTTCTTAAGAAGTGTTCCAGCTATTTAGACAGAATGGATGCAAGCTAGTCAGTTACAGAAGTTTCCATTCTGTAATGCAGAATAGAAAGGAGACAGGCATATTGTTTCCACTTGATGACTCTCCTAACGAAGCTTTCTAAGTATCTGGGAAAGATGTACTGATAGTGCTAGAGATCAGCCATCAGTGATACTTCCTTTCCAAGGCACCAAAATGCTGAGTTATGAGAATTTTGCCAGAATATATGCGAGTGGAAAACAACTGAAGTAGGGCATGATGTGTCTCTCTGAAATCTGCTGGTTATGTGGAGAATAGCAAAGCCTTAGATAAAGTAATACTTGATCTAATGTATCTCTTCTCTAACTCCAGTTAGTCTGTATCTCACCCTCATGTTGCTTTCCTTTATAGGTCTTGTTAAGGCTCACAGTTATCTTAGGGATGTGTTTGTTTACCTGGTTTTTGTCATCTTTCCCCCTACAATAAAACCTCCATGAGGATAGATGTTATATTCTCGTTCACCATTGTATCCCCAGTGCCTGTCACAGGGCCTGTGAACTCTCAATATTTATCATATGAATGCATGAATAAATAAATATTCCTATTTGTTAACTAATTTTCCAGACATTTATTTGAAATCTACAAAGCTGTCCAGCACTAGCTATCCTTCCATCAGACCCATGTTGTGTACGAAAAAAGGTGTGATACTGGGTGTGGAGCATGTTCACAAAGAAAATGCATCAAACCAAACATCACCAGGCAATCAGTAAAGAAGAAACATTGGAACACCTTTAGAACAAGGCCAATATCTTGTCTCACATTAAGAAAAGCTGATTCATTATCAGCTGTCACCCCCTAGTGGTAAAGAATGTACTTGTCAGGGCTCCACATTTCTGGTTAATTTCAAAAGAGAGGAAAGAAGCCAGAGGCCTTTTGCAGAACAGGGCTTTTGCTATCAATCTCACAACCTTTGAAATATATATATAATACATACACACACATACATATATGTAAATTTAGAATGAAAAAGGTTTATGAGTTACACCTTGCCTTAATAATCTGGCTGTTTGTTAACTTATTGGAAAACATAGCTAGAGATGAAAATAACTTGCTTAAAATTCCCTTTGGGGCTTCCCTGGAGGCGCAGTGGTTGAGAGTCCGCCTGCCAATGCAGGGGACGCGGGTTCGTGCCCCGGTCCGGGAAGATCCCACATGCCGCGGAGCGGCTGGGCCTGGGAGCCATGGCCGCTGAGCCTGCGCTTCCGGAGCCTGTGCTCCGCAACTGGAGAGGCCACAACAGTGAGAGGCCCGCGTACCGCAAAAAAAAAAAAAAAAAAAAAAATTCCCTTTGAACCTTGTCTGCTTCTATAATTTCACTTGCTTATGGAACCCCTTCCCAAGAAAGATATAAAATAACTATTTATTCGCAAAGCCTCTTCAAGTGGAATATTGTTTTCCTGTTTAAAATTTGACATTTACTCTATGACATTAATAGATCTTCCAGAAAGCAAGAAAACCATGACAAAGTTACCCTAAAGCTTGATATAGATCAACTTTTTTAGATGAATTTCAGCAAACTACATTTAAAAAAAAAAAAAACAGTTAAATTCAAGCCAAACTGGTACTTACAAATCATTAGTTGCAAAACAGCAAGTTGCTTAAGTGAATTCAGCATTTCCCTGCCTCCATCCAATCCTAGCCCCCAAAACACCCACAGACACCTATATTTGTATCTATGGGTATAGACTTGAGGAAGGATTTTACAAAATAAAGCATCCAAAATGATCTCTAATTCTGAAAGCACTAAGAGAGCAGAGAACACGCTTTTCTTCCATACAATTCGGTTTGGCATTTGACTCTCCCACTTAGCTAGAGAGAGTTTATAAGAGAGTTTGAAGTGAGAAGATCATCTGCTTGTAGGTCTTGTTTGAAATGCTTGGTGTGTGTGTGTGTGTGTGTGTGTGTGTGTGTGTGTGTGTGTGTACTAGCAACATTACTCAGCACATAACCTTCCTAACTAACCTATGAAATAGACACTACTATTATCACCATTTCACAAATCAGCCTACTCAGATATACTAAATTCCTGGCAGAAGATGATCAACTGTGGAATTAGATCTTACTGGATTCCAATTAGCTATTTTTTCAGCAGTGATTGGTACTACTCAGCAGGTGGGAACTGAGTAAGTACAATGGTGTTGGTCATCAAGGGTGCTAGGCAGAATTCAGAAGGCTTCAGGAAATATTTATCTCCTAATGACTAAAAACTGATTGATGAAAATCATTCTGTCTTAAGAAGCAGTGAAACTAATTAATGGCTAAAGTCCTGTAGGGCATCAAAATTATTCTTCTTAATGTTACCCTTTTTTGTGTGTGTGTGTGGTACGTGGGCCTCTCACTGCCGGGGCCTCTCCCATCGCGGAGCACAGGCTCCGGACACGCAGACTCAGCGGCCATGGCTCACGGGCCCAGCCTCTCCACGGCACGTGGGATCTTCCCGGACCGGGGCACGAACCCGTGTCCCCTGCATCGGCAGGTGGACTCTCAACCACTGCACCACCAAGGAAGCCCTTTAATGTTACATTTTAAGTGCTATTATTGATAACCTGAATATATTCTAGAATTTTCTCATTTAACCAAATCTCAATTATTAGTTATTTTGTTGCCACTTACTTTTTTCCCCCTAAATACAAACCACCCTGTGGTTTCTTTTCGAATCACCAAAAGAATAATAATTTAATTAAGGATTTTAGCTACTTTAGTATCAGTTAACTAAGATTTTGTTCTACTAAATTTGTATGGCCATTGGAACTTTCCCATCTATCTAGAAGAAAATTCCCAAGATCTGGAAAATTGGCTGCTGGCCTGGTAGAATTGACAAGAACATGCTAATTGTAATATCTTCTCTGATACACCAGATGGCGATGGCTCCTTTATATGTATACAAGTGAACCTCAAAGATGTTCAGACTAGTGTGTCAGTTAGGCTGGTAAAGAAAGGAAAGTTACAGCCTTAAAGTATTACACTATACAAAACCAACCACCAGAGAAGTAATAATTTCCATGAGCCTCAGATATAAAATCTTACGTTCTAAGTATCAAGGAAAAAGAAGTACAAGATGACATAGGACTGTTAGAATGGGTAGCTTGTCTTGTACTAATGCTGAAAAATCACTTTTGATACAACTAATCTTTTTGGTAAATATTTCAAAAACAACATCATATTTGAGCACAGCAGTCATCCACTTGGCTTATGGGAAACAGGACAGAGTAGACTGAGTCAATATGTTTGAAAAGAAATGAGTTTCTTTGTTTTCTTGTTGTGGAAGGATTCGCGCATTGCCAGGAGTCTGGATGGAAATGTGACTGTAAAGGTCCATGGTAAAAAAATAACTTCCATGCTAGTTAACCACATGGATGAGAATTGGGACTGCTTTCATTTCTGGTGATTAAACTATTCCAGATCTTCCTTGATTGGAAACAAACCATTTTCTCATAGTCTTTGTCAGGTGTGGGAGGTTAAAATTCTATAATACCTCAGTATTATTGGCTTCCTGTTGTCCCTTAATCTTTTGAAAATGGGCTAAGATTCCTCAGCACTTAGGATGGAGATCTTTACACTGCTCCAGATCTCTAAACCTATTTCAGCATTTAAACCCCAGCAAGCAATAAACATAAAAGGACTCAGAGAAATATATCTAAGGTATCTGTGAGGCAAAAATAAAACCTCTTCATTGGGGGTATCATTCAGAAGAACAAGTTTATTAGAAGAAAGTTACCTCCAAACACTAGGAACCTGGGCTCTAGTCTCACCATTCCCTTAGTCCTTTGTTCTCTCTGGACCTCTGTTATTTCACCCACCAGAAACAGAGACATATACTCATCTGGGAGTGGGTAAAAGTCATGTCTAATAGTCCTTCCCAAATCTCCTTAGCAAGGCCTACAGAGCAGGTTCCATACTTCACCCCTACAATCACTCTTTAAGACCACTTATCTGTTGTGTTTCCATCGTAACACTTATCATCCTCTAAAATGGTCTTATTTATTTGTTCACTTATTTATTTTCTGTGTCCTCTTTGTAAGAGGGGGAAAAGAAACTCTTCTTCCACCCTCTTAGGTTGTCCCTGGGGTCCTGGAAATTAAACTGACAAAAGACAGATTAACAAGAGAAAAAGGTTTATTTCATATGTATATGGGAGGGCCTCAAGAAATGAAGTAAAAATCCCAAAGAAGCAGTTAGATCCAGGGGCTTATATACCATTTTAACAAAACAATAAATTTGTGGGAAAGTGACAAAACAAAAGAAAAGGGGGTTAGGTGTTTAGGAGCAGTAAATTGTGAGATGTATGGGCGAAACTAATGGAAGATAAGAATTATTTCAGTAAGGTTTGTTTGTGCAGGTTCATCTTGGGCTGTCTCCATCTCAGGTGCTTAAGGCTGTTTTTCTCCTCCTGGTATAGGAGAGGGGGGAGAGGACATGTTCACAAAGGGAATTTTATACTCTGCCTTTAGACAGATGGGGAGGGATAGAGAGTTTTTACCTGCATCTGCTGTTTCTTAATTCAGCACAAAATAATGTTTATGCCAAAGTGGCATATTTTGGGGCAGCGTATTCTGATCCCCTTCACCTTCTAGAATACAAGCTCTGGAACATCTAGAATACACTCAGGAACCCATCTTGTTCACTGCTGTATTGGGAGGACATAGAACAGTGCCTGGTGCATGGGAGAACTCAATAAGTAATGTGGAATACATGAATACATGAATTTCCTCAATAAATAACGTTGAGTACATGAAGGAATGAATGTATGGCTTATAAACTTTTGCTCTTCTAAACAAGTTTGTTCCAGCGTCTCTTGTTAGCTGATGGGTTCATGAAGAGGTTAAAATTGCTCAAGGAGGCTATCCAGAGTTTGTGTTCTGCAATGGAGACGCTAATTTTGTTCTGATTTCTAGTATACTTCCTTGTGGGTGATTAATGTCCTATTCCACCATGCTTGAACTGATGCAGACTCTCCTGCTTCATGTGGAAACAGTTCAGTACAGTTTTCTGAGTAGGTGAGGTCAGTGCCTGATTTCAGTGCTTGCCCTGCTTGCTGAGATTCTTGATGCTTCCATTCCACTGGCTTCAGATCTTATTAATATATCAGAAAGAAAATTCAAGGAGGCTGTTGAGCTATTTAAACTCCAGGGTGAATGAATTGATCAGGCTCTTCCTGAGAGGAGGCGTTAATTTAGAGCAGGAACAACATGCAGTTGATGAGTATCTAATGTTGAGTGTACCCAAAACATCTTCTTATGCATTATAGTTTAGTGGCAGACCAGCCTCACCAATACCTCTCTACCTACGACGTACCTTGATTTGTTTTACATTTGATTCTTACTTCCCCAGTTTTGAGGGAGGAAAAAAAAAAGTTGGTGTTTTGAAAGATCCTTTGAGCAATCTTGGAGCTGAAAGATATCTTACTGATCAACTAATACGGTGTTTGCCAAACTTGTCCGAACATAAGAATCACCCAAGGGGCTGGTTAAAATGTTAATTCTCAGGCCTCACCCTGCTGATTCAGATTCAATAGGCTTGGGTGAGGCGAGGGTATATCGTAGTTTTAAAAAGTGCCCCAGTTGATCCTCATGTTCAAGCAAGTTTGGGAAACACAAATCTAACATACCCTTTCACTTATCAGATGAAGAAACTGAGGCTTCGAAAGGCCTGGCTGTTCATTTGGGTCACATGGCTCAAGAATCTTCATGTTCCTTGACCTGGATTCTTTCTCTTACACCAAGCTGCCTCCACTAAATCACATTCTCCTTAAAAAAACACAAAACAAACCAACAAAAAACTCTTAAAACACATGCAACAGGAGAACTGAGCACCCAAATATGTCCTCAGTGTTTCCGATGAAAATGTTAGCTGACTTCTTTCAACATTCCCTCATTGTGAAACATCTTTTTTTCCGAAAACTCTCTACTCATAAGGTGTGTGGGGTCCAGATTAACATTCAGACTTTAAAAGCAAACCCTGCAAATGACATCTCAAGATGTTCTCTGAACCAGTTTTATGGCTCTGTGGAGTCAGCCATCAGTCTCTTAAATCCTTATCTGGTTTCTCATCAACTATCACTTGGTTTATCTGCTGAGTAAAGAATGTAGCAAGGTAGGTGTTCAGAGCAGGTTTTTTTGGGTTTTTTTGTTCATTTAGTTTTTTTTTTTTTAATCATCAGGAACTAAAAACAATTACTAATCTGCTTTTACTAATGCAGTCCATCTGTGCATGAGAAATTTATGTGGTTTTTCCTAATAAGGACATCATATTCTCCATATATTTAAATGCTTAATATTCACAATCAAAGAGACAGAAATATCCAACCAGAC
The DNA here is from genome assembly GCF_002837175.3 of Physeter macrocephalus. NCBI lineage: Eukaryota > Metazoa > Chordata > Mammalia > Artiodactyla > Physeteridae > Physeter > Physeter macrocephalus. The sequence goes on along the minus strand of NC_041233.1, from coordinate 15,240,622 downwards.
CCAATTCTTATAAAACAGAGTTGAAAGCAGATGATTCAGCTGACTTTAGATGACTCAGCCCGCCTTGATAGCCAAAGTTGGTGAGTCATCTGTCTACTGTCTGAGGGAATTCATTTTAGGAAGCCAGCAAACTCCAAAATTCCAGCAAACTCCAAAAGCTCTTTAAGCTCATTAGTAACTCATTGGTTCTGTTTGAACTATCCTAGCCTTTTCCTTCACCCTGTTTTTATCCCTCCTATCCCTTGAGAAATGCAAGCTGAACTTAGCAATATCAAACAGTAGGTCCTACAAAGAACATCCCACATCTAGGGTGAACTTGTACTATCTTTTGGTTTACTTTCCCTGGTGACCTGGGCTTTCAGGGGAAGCCCAAAGTGTGGCGTGGTTTTGCTGGGGACAGATGCTTAGATTTGCTAAACCTCATGATGAATGAAAAATAAGTAGAAATAAATGCCTAGTTTAGGGGTACTGCGAGAGGGCTCGATGTAAACTTTAGAACTAATAATAAAATATTCTGGGAACTGATTTTTTTTTAATACTATTTGAGATAAAGAAGTTATGTTTTCTATTTAGATTCTCTTCAGTCTTACTGATATATTTGAAAGTCTTTCAGGCCTTGAACCTTATCTTGATTCACTATTGCAAAGTTGCTCAGCTTCTGTCACTATAATAGTAATAGTTACTCTTGTTTCTTGAGCATTCACTTTTTACCTAGCATTGCACTAAGTTGAGAATATGGAAGTACTAATTTACTCACAGTGGTCTAAAAAGACAGTGGTCTTTAAGGAATTTTAAAATATTAATTATTTGTTTAAGTGAGGGATTTAGAAAGAGAATCCAGAAAATGTCAATGGTCAGTCTTTCTATGCTAGGTTTGTAGATACCAAGGCACCCATTCAGTGAAATACTTTCTGAATATCAGACTCCAAGGTGAAAAAGACCAAAGTTGTTCAAAATATAGGAGCAACACTGACATTCTATTATCCCTAAGATTGTTTCTTACTATGGAAGATTCTGAGGGCTAAGTCAAGTAGAATATTGGCTCAAATTCCTCCTGGAGCTGATGAACATAGGTCTTGGGCCAAATCACAAAGGCAATGTGGAAAACATGAAAAATGTTCTCCTAAAATATCTTCTATTTGCCTCTCAGCATCCAGCAGTGCTAATCTGGGCAAAGGCTTACCTCCTCGTCAACAGAGCCCATGTTCAAAGGGCCATGACTTCCAGAGTTGACCAGCATCTGCTCATGAACAATACTACTAGAAGCCTAAGTGGCAGCAAATCACATATAACCATTCTAAAAGATGGGTTAAAGATCTTCCAACACTTTACAGACAGGAAAGCTGAGATCTCAAAAGGTGATTTGTCCAAGATCACAATGTCATTTGTGACCAATTGTAACATGACCTTGGGTCTCCTGTTCTTTCCTCTACATCAAATCTTCTTTTTTTAAGTGTCATTTTTGGATCTCAATATCATTATTGGAGTCTCTGTTTACACAGGGTACTAAAAAAACAAAAAGCAACAACAAAAAAATAACAAATGCACTTAAGCCTCTCCAGTTAAAATGGCAGAATGGACAATTTATCAGATGGTTCTTTTTGTGAAACCCTCTTTAAAATATTACCCATTCTTTATTTTTATATCCAGAAGCTCTTTCTCTGTTATGCTTTGTCCTTATCATTGAAAGATTATTTTGTGACACATACCCTTAGACCTATAAATTCATCATAAACATACACTCCAAAAAGTATCCTGGGATCTACAGTGTGGCAATGATTGAAACCATCAAAAACAGGATATATCCATCAGTAGGGGACCAATTTTAAAAATTACATTAGAGATATACATAGACTATGTTACTGTTAAAAAAAAAAGGAAAGGAAAGAAAAGAGAGGTTCAGGACATATTGTAAAGTGAACTAAGAACAGTATGCATGTATGTAGTCTGGATCCATGTGGGTTTGTTATTAAGTGTTCATATACATACATATATCTTTGTTTCTGCATAGAATATTCAGGAAGGATACCTAAGAGCAGTAGTGTTTTCTATTAGCAATACTATTAGCATCATTACTTGATAATAATTTCATAAGTAATAAGAAGGAGCAGGCAGGGGGAAGGCCACTGTGTTTTTCAAAATCTGGGAATGTTGGTGAAAATCAATAGATTTGTTGACCTATTTGTAAAAAGTTAGTCCTCCCAGGCAGGGCTGCTGAAACTGCAACCAGGGAACATAATAGAGACAGACAGTGAAACCATGACTTTTACCAACAGCTTTGGTTTTCCCCCTTGGCCAAACACATTAAGAAGCCATTTAAAAAGGAAACACTATAATTACACCCTACATGATAAATAAAAACAGGACCAAAATGATAGGATTAGACTCTTAATCCTTATTACCACCTACTTAGAAGACGGGTGTGACAGCCACTCATTCAGGAATACACCTAAGGCCACACGTTATTTGTCATATTACATCTTGTTTGTCAGATACCTTATGCTTGGTGTTACAGCAGAAAGAAAAATAACCAAAGAAATTCCACCCGACAAGCTATCCAGGTTAGCTGAGTATTTGCATAGCCCCAGAAACTTTGCTGGCATCTCTTTTTCTTTCCTATTTGGCAGCTTGCACTTTGGTGATGAGTGATGAATGATTGTTTACAAAATGTCACTAAACTAACATTTCCTGTTCTCTCCAGAGCATTAGCTTTATGGCACATAAAGCTTAAAAGATACAAACTTCACAAGGGTCCATTCCATTCTATTTATATTATATTATTTATACTATATTATATATCTTAAAATAAGAAGGGCTTTCACCCTTCTTTTCTTGGGAAGATGAAAATCTCATGGAAATACAATCTTTGAAAACCTTTTTCAAAAGCAATTTCAGGTCTGTAAAACAAGAACCTTAAAATTGTCTTTACTTTTTTATCTAACAATTTTACATCTCTAATTCCATCCCGATCAAATCATCCAAGAGATAGACATGATTTAGATACAAGGATGTTCTTTAACTTTTTATTATCACAGTGAAATCATTCTTATGTTGAATAGTAAGAGTTAAATCAGCTACAGTAATTCATATGATAGAATAATATAGTGTCATTAAGAATATTAATGACAAGATTCATATAAACTATGCACACACAATATCAGTCTATTTTTTTTATTTATAATGTTAACTGTTGCTCTTTCTGAGATTTGGGATGATTTTATGCTTTCCTGTACTTTGTAAGTTTCCTTCAATGACTATTTCTTTCATTACCAGAAAAACATAAATGTAAAAATGTCACTGATCTTCATGAGAGTTTGCTCAGTTATTACCACCTGCCCTTTGAGAACTGGTGATTGGCTCCAATCAGCCCTCACCTAGGAGTTGGCCCATACTCACCATAACCTTAGCATCACCTCATTCTAAGCATTCCAGTTCAGTTCCAGCAGAACTGAGCTGGAACCTGAGTAAGCCTCTATGGTTAGCAGTGCTAGTGCAAAAACACCAGAACTTTAACTTTTCCCCAATTCCAATTATGACTCCTAGTGGTAGGCAAAACATCCAGCTTCAAACTCTTTTAGTTTCTGATAGGCAAAAGAAAGACAATAGCCCCAAACCCATCAATACAGAAGAAGTTCACTTCTCCCCCTGACATTATAAGCCAGTTATTGAAACTTTCAGAAAGGTTAGAAGAATGGCACATTTGATGTTACAATGTCCCCAATAAATTGAACTGTGGAAAACTAAGATATGGATAACCAGGGAGTCACACACACATACACACACACACACACACACACACACAGTTGAAGAGTAATAAACTGACTCCCAACTTGTCATTTATCTAACCAACAGTTAGATAAATTTGTTCATTTTCTAGTTTATTAAAAAGGTCAAAAGCTAGTTCTACTTGTTGTTTAGAGTAGATCCTCATTTAAGCATTTTGTAAAAGGACATCAGAAGGACTCAGAAATCCCTAAGGAAGGTTATCTTGAACAATTTGTTTAAATGGCAAATATGCTTATAAGGTGTTACGGAAAGACCCGAACGAATTTTTTGGCCAACCCAATAATTCGGTTTTTAACACAAGCCACTTTGAGATCCTCAAGGCTAGGTGCTTGAGGACCAGTATTTAATAGCAATCAGTATTTATTTAGTCAACACTAGCAATGTGTGAAACAGTATTTCTCAAGTGGGCCAAGGCTGAGATTGGGGCATACACTATTGGACAGCACAATAGGCAACAGTGATGACAAGCACATCCACAGGTTTGCATGGAGGCTGGGGAGATTCCTGGGAGAGAACTCAGTGTCCATAACTAGAGTTGACACACAGAGGCATTTCTGGCTGGAGACAGAACCAATTGCACAGAGAGACAGAGAATTCAGAAATGTGCTAGAGCCAGTTCCTATCAGTTAAAGAGAGCCCAGTGTGGGCCTCTCTTCCCAGCTCCCCATTCAGTGACTGTGCATTGGTAGTCATGAAGTTGGCCATGGTGTGAGCATTTACACCATGGAAAATGGCAAGTGCTATAAATCGGGGCCTTCCTCACCCCTACCCCCCAAGCCAGTTATAAAACATTTACTAGCACACCACTGGGAGAGCCTCTGAAAGAGAACACATCTAGGGAATGAGGTTCTGGAGTGATAAGCCACATTCAGCATTACTCGAATGAGTTTCATCCCCACCAATCCTGGAGACCACTGTGTGCTCTGGGAGGGCCCCTCTATGGGCCCCTCTAATGTTGGGCTGGAAGGAAAGGGCATGAGACCCAGCATCTTTGAGTACATGTCTACATCCCATGGGTCTTTAAAAAATCTAATATTTCCAGTGTCTCAATAGTACTATCAGTGTTCTCACTAAAGAGCTGGGGTAGAAGAGGCCACATAAGGTGAATATCATAATATCCATGTCTCAACATGTTTCCTGCTAGGTCCTGTCTCTGGAAAGACCAAGGGAATTAATCACATAGGATCAACCACAGAGCAAGCCTGGTGAGGGATAGTATAAAAACTGGTTCTCTGCCTTAACCTGTGGTGGAAGCTACAGAGTTCCTGTACCACCCTTGATTTTCCATCACACTGACCTCCTTGATGTTCAAATAAAGTGAATGCAGAAATTTTTCATAAGTTTAAGTCTTCCATGGCTGATTTTTCAGCAACTCTGCAGACTGTTCTGCAAGAGGGAGGCTCTGATCTATAGCACTGGTACCTACCACAGCAACAGAGCCAAGGAGCTGCCTCCTAGCATCTGTAGAGTGTTAGCAGAGAGGGACGGGAGCCATTTCCCTCCTCATTTCATAGACTGAACAGGAGCAAATGCAGGGCGATTAGTGGGGGTCAGCCTTCCTCTGGGGTAACACTATGAAGTGAAATAACGCAGTACACAAATTACCAAGGCAGGATGTAAAAGGAAAATTACAAAATGTTATGGGAGCACAGCGGGGAAATAGTGTTTCCTGCTGGGAGAAATCAGAAGACTTCCCAGGGGGAACTAATATTTGAACTGGGACTTAAAGGCTAAATATAGTTTCAGTAATAGATATGGAAAAAAGGGAATGTTTGGCAAAATGTATTGTAGGTTGTGAAAACAGCATAGACAGAGTACTATATTGTTTATATTGTTCATTTTCTATATATTATGATTGGACATCTTACAGACCTTTCCGGCTGGGTAGAGACTGCCTCTCCTGGGGCTAACCAGTAGAGATAGCAAAAGACCCAGCTGCGAGCAGGCCTTTGACATGCAAATTTACCAGTCCAGAGCCCTACCTCCTCTTCTGGCCCCTACATCCCCGGAGGCAACATTCTTCTGCTTTAATCATCTCAGGGCCAGGTGCCAGGCAACCAGGGACCACCACGAAGGCATAGAGCCTGCCAAAATTATTCAAACTAGCCAATCCTAAACTATCTCCCCTGGCCTGCCTGGCCTTTCCCAGGGAAACCCCTTAAAGGCTCTAGTTCTGGCTTTCCTCTGGCTCCTGTCATCTGCCAACTGACCAAAACCTGGTGCTCCTCCCATGGCCCTGCCTGGTGTGGCGTGCCTTCTGTCTTTAGGATCAGTCATTATAACACACTTGCTTTTCCTGAGCTTCTCCTGTGCCCCTCTTGTGGCCATACCTGACTGACCACCTCATAAAAGAACACCGGGGCTTCCCTGGTGGCGCAGTGGTTGCGCGTCCGCCTGCCGATGCAGGGGAACCGGGTTCGCGCCCCGGTCTGGGAAAATCCCACGTGCCGCGGAGTGGCTGGGCCCGTGAGCCATGGCCGCTGAGCCTGCATGTCTGGAGCCTGTGCTCCGCAATGGGAGAGTTCTCCTGTGCCCCTCTTGTGGCCATACCTGACTGACCACCTCAAAAAAGAACACCGAACTACTATAAAGGAAGAAAGTTCTGGGTATGTTCAGGAGACTGGAACTTGGCCTGTGCCTGTTTGGGAGGGGAGACTGAAGGGCAGTTGACTAGATCATGGAGGACCTGGACTGCTATGGCGAGGAACAGACCACAGAGGCATCTGAACATGGAAGAGGCAGGTGCAGAGCATTATTTCTGGTTAGTGGGGCACTGGACAAGGCTGGAGATGGGAAACCAAAAACAGTTGGAGTCATCCAGATAAGCATGCATGGAGACACTGAGAGAGAGAAGGAGGGGTCAAGAACTAGACATCAGTGACATCATTAATAAAGAAAGTAATCAGGATTGGAGACAAAGATGAAGAGTCTGGTTCTTGAATTACAAGAATAAAACCCCTGTATAGGCTTTAGCATCAAGGGAGGGATTCATATATTTTGATTTTGACAGGTTACCATTACAGAGTCAAAATGAAAACCTGGTTGTTTTGACTTGCACTTCTTTTATTGTAATAGACTTGAGCATATCTTTATTCATTCATTAATTCAACAAATAATTAATTCCTACTTTGTTCCAGGTACCAGTCTGGTGTGAGGGATATAGCAGTAAGCACAAGAGACAAAGTTCCCTGAGCTTATGAACCTTGCCTTCTAATGGGGAGAAATGAACAATAACCAAATAAATAAGAAAAAATATAGTATAGCCAATAGTTGTAAGTACCAGAAGAAAAGTAAGGTGGGGAAGGGGAATAGGAAATGCTGGCAGTGGGGGTGCAATTTTGCATAGGGGATGACTCATAAGAAAGTGACATATGAGCAAAAGCTTCATAGGTGAAGGTGTGAACGTAAAGGATACCTGGGGAAAGAGTGATTTAGGCAGATGGAACAGTAAGCATAAAGACCTTTGGCGGGACCATATTTAGCTCCCTCTTTTAAAATATAAATTGAGAATTCGTAGTTAGTACTCTGAACTCTCTGTTCATATGTATAGTTTCTCTTAGGTTGCCTGTCGTTTGCTTACTGAATTCTAAGAGTTTTTTGCCTGTTAAAGAAATTATCCCTTGCCTAGCATATATATTACAAATATTTTCCTCTTTTATATGGTGAGTATATAGCCATATATACATGTATGAGTGTGTGTCATATTTAGACACAATTGCTGCACAGAAGTATTAAATTTTATGTAATAAATTTATCAACCCTTTCTTTATTGCTTATAGGTTTTTTGTCTTATGTAGGAAGGCCATCTCCACTCCAAAATTTTTTTTAATTATTCTTTTTTTTCTTCATTTAATTTTAAGGATTAAAAAAAACATTTAGAACTTTGATCCATCTGAAATTTATTTTGTAATAAGTGAGGTAGGGTAAGTTTAAAAAACAAAGGACTCTTGAAATTGAGAAACTTCCAAGACCCAAAAGAATGGATTTCTAAATGTAATATGGCAAGAAGGTTGGGTTGAAATTAGTTGGAAAAGATTCTACTAAAGTCACCCTTCACAGATGCCACCAGCCATTCTCTAGCATCTCACTTCCCAAAGTGCTCTGTGGCACTCTAGTGCCACAAGATGACTACAGGTATCCAGCAAAAAAGTTTTCCATGTTAAAATAGGTTTTATAAGTTTGGGATAATTATTTTTCAACTATGAACAGGAGCACTTTGGGCCACGGAACACTTGTTTCCTAAGGCATCTTGGTAACCAATGTTTATATCTGCAGCAATGGTTCCTAGACTTGGTTACATCATAAATACCTACAGGAATATTTATAACATGCTATTGAATCTATTCCTGATCAACTGAATCAGAATATGTAGGAATTTTTTAAGCTTTCATTGACTGGTATTTTAGAATCAGTAGTCCAGAGCAGCCCCTATCAAACTAGGTTTCAGTAGAGAATTAGCCCTAAAGAGTATTATTTGAATGACAGTTTCCTCAGTGATTCCAAGGATGGGACATAGCTAGCTGTGTTCTTGATGCTCTTGATGCATAGGAGGGAAGTTAATTCATTGTGCACAATGGATTCCTGAGGGCGTTACAGTTTAATTCACTCCCAAAATCCAGGTGGAGAGGAGCTGGTCTACAATATTATGTAATAGGTGCAATAGAGCTAGATATGGTGCTTGCAAAACAAACAAACAAACCCTACCCCCTTACACTTTACTACCTCTTCATCTCATATCCCTTACCAACAGAACATTAAATGTTGAATTTGATAGTAAGGATGGGATCAAAATTAAACTTGGATAGGCAGACTCACTCCTGGGCTTCTCAGATTAATAGAGTTCTCAGAAATTTGGCTTGATCAATCATTTTTGTTGTTGTTCTTTCTACACATAATAATGTTGATATGGTCTATTATGACAGCTCATTAATAACAAAAAGTCATTTGTAAATAGATCTCATTTTTTTCTTTATCCTAACACATCCTTATCTTGTTTACAATTCCTTCCACCAGTGTCTCAAAAGAAAGTGTAATATGCTGCCGACTCCCTGAACTTCAATGCAAAATTAGGTACATTCAGTTTTGACAGTAAGAATGATTTTAATAATCTGAATAACCTAATGTGTAATCATAGTGCAAATATCATGGTTATTATCATATTTTTTCTCTTTCTAAATCAATTGGTTTGGAAGCTCAAAGAGTGCATTTCATTATATCCTAATTGGATTCACAGAGCTGTGATCTCCTTATAACCCTAATCCCTATTACAAAATGGAAAAATCATCACTAAACTTGATTTACCTCCTTTTAGGTAATGTCACCTACATTACCCTCATGGCAAGGGTTTTCTATTAAAATTTCTTTCTGAACTACGAAGTCAAGTCCTTTAGAATAACCAGGAAGAGCATATCTTACATTCTAGTCAGTTAGTATAAAAATTTAACACTTTCATTCCTGGCTAGCAAAACTAACATTCTGTCAAAGTCTAAATTATTAAAAATCACAATTCCCACGGTAGATTTTGTAAAGCACTATTCCTGTGAAATGCTCTGCAAAGAAGGGTTCTTAAGGTCAAATAAGTTTAGGAAATGCTGAAATTCAAAATGTATCTTGGTATCTTATCTCCTTGAGAATTCCTGCAGTTTTTTTTTTAAGTTTCTATTCAAAAATCTTCAAAATTATTAGACCAGAAATTCTTTTTGAGTATCTTATTTAGTGACATCCTACAGAATATAGTTTGGAAATTGCTGAGCTAGACTAACATTTACGGAACATCTACTATATATGTTAGTTCTCACAAGTTCATTTAACATTGTAATAAGTCTCTTCCTAGCTAACATGTTGTATGAAACCATCCATGAGCAAGGCCCAGATAACTAGTCATAGGGAACGCCTTCTTCAGTCAATAGTCATAGGGAGCTCTTTAAAAGACCAGAGGTATGAGTTGAGCCAGAGATGGCAACGACAGGAGCAGGTGCCTTGGGAGCTTGAGCCCGCTGCTCACACAACTTAGTTTAGTCTTCAACATCTGCTGGCCATCAGTCTCAGAGATAGCTCTTTCTCTTCCCTGTGATCATGGAGTGCTCTACGAACATCCGGTTTTATGGTTTGATGGGTGAGGTAATACCTAAGTCATGATGGACTACTTAGGTTGCATGTTCATGTGGTGATTTGTTTCAGCATTCAGCCTGTTCTAGGTCCCAGTAGAAAGCTAAGAATTATTTCATAAATGCAGAATGATTATATTCAGAAGAGGGCATGGCTTGGCTTTCAAATCCTAAGGATATGCACTCTGATTCTCCTAGAGCATATCTCAAAGCTCCCTACAGCATCTCCAGCTGCTGGCTCTGCTGGGTCGTAAGCTCGAAGAGCAGAACAGCTTGCACAGCAGTCTAGACCAGCTGCAGAGCTTCTTTTATTCTAGGCACATTCAAAACGGGCAAACTTACAGGTCATCACCTGTACTGTGTCAGAACAGCACATTCAACTGTGGTGTATGTTGCCTTTAAAATCCAAAGAAACCCATCAAGCCTTCCTAGTGATAAGAATATAAGGTATAGCAATTTGTCTTCCTTTTTTTTAGGAGATACCACATTTCCCAAGCTACTCAACTAGAAGTTTCACCAAGATGGCATACCTTGAATTTTCATGGGGTGTTTCTCCCACCTCCAGCTTGCAAGTATTTTACCAAGGCACCTAAAGTACCTGTTACTTCCTACTTACCTGGTCCAATCAGCATAAGTCATCCATGTAATGGACTAACACACTGTACTGTAGAATGGTGAGACACCTTTGGTTTCTGTGGACTAGTTTATTGCCAAAACCCAGAATGTTGACATAGCTCCAAATGAAGGTGATGAAAGTATAGTGCTATCCCTGATAGATGAAAGCAAACTGCTTCTGGTGTTCTTTTGCTATTCAGAATAGAGGGGGAAAATCATTATCCAGGTCAATAGATAATACCAGCTATTGTTCCTGCAAGGAGTCCACACCTGTAACATCTGCAGTAGTCATTGCAATAATCCACTGTCATTATTCCAGATTCATCTGTATTCTGCATGGACCAAACAGATGAGTTAATGTTGATGTGAAACGAATCAATGGTCCTGCAGCTTTCGAGATTTGATAGTGGCAGTGATCTTTGCAATTACCTCAGGTATGTAGTATTAATTATTGTATACTATTTGGGGGAAGCAAATCTATGGACTTCTACTGGGCCTCTCCTATCACAAAAGCTTTACTCCAAAGGTAAGGATGCCAGTGTGGGGATGTTTCCAGTAGCTGACTAAATCTATTTCAATCATACTTTCAAAGCTTAGCACAGTATGGCTTTGCAGACCTCCTAGGCCAACTGCAATGCGGATTTAGGTTAAAATTTCATTTTTCACCTCAACTCCAAAGCCCCCTACTTTTACTCAGGGGCCTTTTGGGTCCTTGGGGTTGTGTATCAGCTCAGAGCTCTGAGAAGTAAAAGAGACTTATTCAGAGAAGTAAGTCCTGAAGAATCTGGGTATTTTACTTTGCCTACTGTGGATTAACTCTGGTAAACAGCCACAGATTCCTGTGGGAAAGGCTAATAACAGATTTACAGTACATAATTGTGCCAGTGTTGCAGGATCCTTCATCAGGTTGACTAGATTCCCCTCCATTCACAGGGCCCTGTGAGCTGGCTCAGGTTGGAAATTGGGATGAGAACGTGGTAGTCAATGACTTAGATCTCTGTTACCAAACAAAACGGCTGCCCATCTATTTCAGTCCAAGGGACATCAATAAGGTGCTACCAAAGGTGTCTGTGGGTAAAACCATTCTGATTACAGTAACCACATATACTTTGTCTCTGGAAGTTAAGTCATCACACTCATTACTAAATTGTATTATTTTTGTCATTTGACCCTAGTAATAGCAAAAAACTGAAATCAGTCCAAATGCTTATCAATAGAAGAGTGGATTTTTAAAATAGTTGTGGTGCATTCATATAATAGAGCACCTTACAACCATGAAACTGGGTGAAATGCAGCTAGTATGAATCCTAAATAAAGAAATGTTGAGAAAAGATTAATCACAAAAGATACAGTAAAACCTTATTTTTTTTTTAAATTTCTAAAACAAAACTAAAGAAAGTATTATTTGCAAGGACTTGAAAATTCCTTATAAATGTTCTGTATCTTGAGCTGGGTAGGAGTACCTGAGGGTTCATCTTATTATTTAAGAAAATTATGCCCATATATTATATATACTCTTTTGTATGTATAATGTAGTTAACATTTTTAATATAAAATCTATCTATTTATTTTTATTTTTTAGTTATTTTTACTTGTTGAAGCAGTGTTTCTTTAAATAACTGCTAAAATTTATTGAGCTCTCACTATATACCTGAGATTGTGCTAAACTCTTTACGTGGATTATCTACATTAATCTTCACAGCAAGTCCTTAAGGTAGATCACTATTTGTACTTTATGTATATGCAAATGAAAGCATAGAGAAATTAACTAATTTGCCCAAGGTGACATGAGTAGTAGAGAGTGGATCTGAATTTTATCTGCCTATACAGCCCAAATCAGAACTAGTACATACCATCTTTAAGAATGACACAGTCTGAGATTGGCCGTGAAACATATATTACACAATTTTTGAGAATAAATAGACTGCATCAAAGCAGAATACATACATTTGCTGCTGGCTTTCCTTTCATTAGAAATATTCATCAGCGTTGAGTCTTTCATCGTTATGTTTGAATATCATCACTGGAGGGTAGACCACTAAAAATCATTCCTAACTGTAATTATGTTGGTTTCTACTTTTCACTCCTTTAGTTATTTGTGAATTTTTGTCATTATTTTCAATTTTTACACGTTTAAATTGGTTTTTATTATGTAAAACATTTACATGATTCCAAAATCAAAATCATAAAACAAAGTAATTCAGAGAAGTCTTCATTGTATCCCTCTCCCCTCCTTCCTGTTCTCTCCCTCCCCTAAGAAAGGGAACTAATTTTTTAGTTTTTAGTTTCTTTCCATTGTTTCCTTTTACAAATATATATTTCCTATTATTTCTGTTTTCTATTTGCACAAAGGTAGCATACAATACACAATATAAATCCTGAATCTGATTTAGGTATTTTTTTATATAGAGATGTAATGTAAGAGAAAAGTAAGTTTCTGAAGAAAAGTAAATTTGTTACTTGCTCTCAAGGAGCTTCAAGTTTAAGAAAATTAAAAGACTCAGATTGTCCTTCTTTCTCTGCTACTCTCTGGGTGATTCTCAGAAAGTCATGATATCAATCCATATCTCAGTTTCCCCAAGTATAAAATAGGAAGGAGACTAAAGATCTCTAAAGTCCTGTCCATCTGTAAGGCAAAAATGCCACAACAATGTCTGAGTTGTGGATGATGAAGCACATCTAGCTTAAGTTAGGTAAATAGTGTGGGGGTTCAGAATATGTCACCCCAATCTATATGCCACTTTGACATATTGATTATTTTGAATAGAAGTACTTGAGAAACAGCTGGTGCAAAAAGGATTCTCCTACCCTTTTGTCCCCCTTAAAGATAAATCTTCCACATGAAAGTTACACTCCCTGTACCAGGAGGGTAAAAGGCATCATTGTCACCAGAGTCAGGGGAATTTACAGCCAACAAGGCTGTATTAAACAAACCTTGTTACTTCTTCATCATTTTACTACCCCTAGCCAAAACCCCATTGTCTTGTCAGTTCTCCACAAATTTATTGTTTCTTTGTGTGCTTTGGTCACTTCTTTGAGTCTCGTATCTTTGTGGGGCTCTCATATCTATACGTAGCTGTATATGTATTTAAAAATGTTTTTCTCTTGTTAATCTGTCTTTTATTACAGGGGAGTCTCAGCCAAGAACCTAGAAGGGTAGAGGGAAAATTATTTTTCCTCCCCTGCAATAGCTCTGAAGAATATTAGCAAATGTCCCAAGGTTTTGATTGACATGAGATGATTTTAATTTTCTCTCACTTTCTATGCCAACCCTTTAGAGGTAAAGGCTGCAGGAAATATCTTTAGTTGAATGAAACATGGCATTAGCAAAGAAATGAGATGGACATTTTGTTCATGTTTAGAGCAGTTTCTATTTATGAAAGACTCCTGAATGTTTTATCCACCGGAATCATTACTAGTAATTTTTAAATGACTGCTATGGCACAAAGTACTAAAACAATCTACTCCAAGCTCTTCAGACAGGATGCACAGTAATAATCAGCATTAGGCTGATGTATGGATAAACATTATAAAGATGCAAAATGAGGAGAAAGAATAGTATATTTACCTCAAGTAGATTCAAGGAGTTGATGACCAATGTTGGAAATTTTGAGGAACAATTTAAGTGGTCATTTGGTAAACAAAGAAAGTACATTTATTGAGGTTGATTCTCCTGAGTAGAAATACATATTTTAGGGCTTCCCTGGTGGCGCAGTGGTTGAGAGTCCGCCTGCCGATGCAGGGGACACGGGTTCATGCCCCGGTCCGGGAGGATCCCACATGCCGCGGAGCAGCTGGGCCCGTGAGCCATGGCCACTGAGCCTCTGTGTCCAGAGCCTGTGCTCTGCAACGGGAGAGGCCACAACAGTGAGAGGCCCGCATAAAATATATATATATTTATATATATATATAATATATGATATTATGGGTTTAATAGAGCTTAGGAACAGAAGACAGGGGACTTCCCTGGTGGTCCAGTGGCGAAGACTCTGTGCTCCCAATGCAGGGGCCCAGGTTCGATCCCTGGTCAGGGAACTAGATCCCCCATGCCGTAACTAAGAGTTCACATGCCACAACTAAAAGATCCCACATGCCACAACTAAGACCCGACACAGTTAAATAAATAAATATGGAAAAAAGAAAAAAAGAAACAGAAGACAGGATTAATGAACAGCAAAAAGGATCAATAGAAAATGCCTAAATTGAAGCACAAAGAAAATAGGAATGGAAAACATAGGATAAAGCACAAAAGATATGTAGGACACAATGAAAATGTGTAATACACATGAGCCCCAGAAGGACAGGAGAGGATGATGCAAAAGGAATATTTGAAGATATAATGGCCAACAATTTTCCAAATGAAGAATGATAGCAACACACAAATTTATGAAACTCTGCCACAGATTCAAGAAGCAACCATCAGCAAAATAAATACAAAGAAAACCACACCGAGGCACATCATGATAATACTGGCTGAAAATCAAAAGGCAAGGCAAAGGAGAGAATCTAGGTTTACAGCAAAAGGCCAGAAACTGGAGAAAGGCCATAGTAACAGAAAAAAAGAAACTGGATTACTTGGATGATCCACAGGGTGGTACACTTGACAAAGTATTTCAGAGATAGAGGTGAAAGCTCTCAAGAATAAAGAGACAGACTAACTTTGAGTTTTACTTTTAGTTCACTTGTGCTAAGAAGCCTAAGAACAATAATGAAATCCCACGCAATTTTTACACTAATTAATTTGAGTCACAACCAAGTTTTTTCTCTCTCTATTATATCCAAATAAGTTCATTTATATAATTTATTGTTCGATAAACACTTTAAATTTCAGGAAGGGTTTGCTTCTTGCTGGGTTTCCTGAATCTGTGAGGACTGCTGTCCCCGACTCTCTCAGTCAGGAGCCCAGGCTTGGAAAAACTGAGCCAAAGAAAGGAAGACCCAGAGAGTATATCAGTATTACCAAGGGGGACTTTTTTCCCTTCTCTCCTTTTCCAAGAGTGAATCAGAAATTCTGATAGGGGATGATGAGGAAAGGGCCAGTAATTGCATATTGAATGGCTCCCCATGTATTTCTGTCTCCCTCCTCCCCACCCTTGCCCTCATTAAGAACCACTTCTCTATATTGGTGCCAATGAATCCCCCAGAGATCCTATTAAAATGCAGATTCCAACTCAGTAGCTCTGGTGGGTGGGGGGCGGGGATCTGGGATTCTGCATTTCTAACAAACTCCCAAGTGATGCAGGAAATTGCTTCACAGACTACTTTGAAAAGCAAGGTTTTAGGTGACCCCCAAATCACCTAAAATTGGCCACTCTGGCTGTTAAATGTGCACTGCCTTAAGATAGATCTGAAGTTCTCCCAAAAAGGCGGCTGGGGGTGGCAGCGGGAAGGCCGGCAGTCAGTGATTGCAATTTTGAAATGTTTACCAAAGTATATTCTGAACACTAACTACAGTAGTTGCAGAAGATGTTAATACATGTTCCTCAGAAGAAATAGTTCCATGGCCAAATAAGTTTAGGAAGCATAGTACACTTTTCCCCCTCTGAGAGATCCACGATGCACATTTGCATTTTAATGATTCTGAACCATCTGCAGTAGGAAACATTTAATCTGATAATTTATTTAATTAACCATTAACACTCTGAGAACTAGTGTTCCATGGAATAAATTTTGGGATATGCAGCCATACAGAGCAGTAGCTATCAAACTTTGGTGTGTATCGGAATTAGCTAGAGAGCTAATAGAGAACACAGATGCTGTTACTGAACCAAACTTGGGTCTGCTCACCCACCAAGCAGCAAAGCCAATTTACTGACACTGGGTTGTGGTAAAGTACAGTATTTATTGCAGGCACCAAGCAAGGAGAACAGGAACCTCATGTTCAAAAGACCCAAACTCCCTGATGGCTTTCAGGGAAGGGTTTTTAAAAGCAACATTTGGGGTGAGGGCTGCAGGGTGCATGACTGTCTTCTGATTGGTTGGTAGTGAGGTAACAGGGTGGTGTTTTAGGAGCCTTAATCATCAACCTTCTGGTTCCAACCAGTCTGGGGTCTGTGTGCTTGCAGTCACCCTCCTCTACCGGGGCGGGGTCTTAGTTTCTGCAGAACAACTCAAAGATATGTATTAGATTGTTATGTATATTCCTTGAGGAGGAACTAGGATTCTGTTTTATCATTGAACTATTATTACTTTTCTTGCTTAATTGCTTTTCCTTTGTTTCTGCATTCCCTCACTTCCCTAATTAGTAACTGCTTGTGTCTGGCTCTTTGGAACTCAGGGAAGGCCTAGGAAACGAAAGCCTTTTTCTACAAACAAGAAATGGGGGACACAGAGGGGCCCCACAGGGTCCTGCTCAATTTCATTGCTTGGTGAAGTTGGATACGTCCTAGACCTTTGTATTTTCACCAAATTCCCCAAGTGATTATTAGTCCCACGAAAGTTTTAGAATGACTGCTATAGTCATCTCAGAGGAGTTTCTGTTACCAGCTGGAGAGGTAGGGTTGCCTGTTAGCCCAGCTTCCCTTTTGCAGAAGCCTATGTTATCCCTGGGAGGACCAGCATTGTCTGCAAACTGCCTTCATCTAAGGAAGAAGAACGTTTAGACCAGGTGGGGCACCCAAAAGATTCCTCTCTATGTTCTATTGTACATACTGCAGGGATTCCTCCAAGTCTTTTCACTGTAACCTCCCAGTCATCAGTGGCTATCCATTAGCCTTGTTCCAAATCTGAGCTCAGGAGAAGGACTTTCTCTCTAGAACCAATTCACTGATTCACTGAACAAATTTTCATCAGTCAGGATTTTGGCAGTATTCAATGAATAAGATGGACAGGTACTCCCATGAGGCAGCGGTAGGGAACAAACAATAAACAAGTAAATGAATAATTTCAGATAGTAATCAATGCTGTGAAGAAAATAATGTCACATGTTCGGAAGCGGAGATATTGAATAATATCATCTGAACTAAGACAGAACTCTGTGACTGAAAAATGAAGCAGGCAACTCCATAAAGTGCAATTATGAAGTTTATTGTGGGTAACTTACATTCAGGCAGGAAGGATCAGGCAGAGATAATTCAGAGGCACTCGCAGCTTCACTCTGCACTGCCGAAGGGGTACAGGGGGATATAAAGGGGCTAAAGATAAAAATAGAATCTGACTACCAAGTGAGAAGCACGTCCACACCAACTGGAACTGGGGGCTTTTCCTTCCCCCCCCCGGGGTGGGGGCAGGTGTCTCATGACCATTAACCATCTGCGTCAGCAAAAAGCACTCTTCAAGTTTTCATATCAGTTGAAGGTAAGGGTAAAAGATGACAGGGAACTCCTCTGGTTTGGTGCATTCCTTGTGAGTTAGGCTAAAGCTCAGTCAGAAAAAGAGATGGGGTAGGACTGTGGGCCTAAGATGGAGCTGACAAAATGGTGCCAGTGTGGTTCAGCCACATATCATGGGATGGAGAATGACTGAGTCAGGGATTCCATTTAGATACTGTAGTCCTATAAGACTACAAAAGTCCTAGGTCCAGTCCGGGAAATGTAGATCCCATTCCAGAAAGGCCAACAGTGACGGATTGGCCTTAATGGTTCAGAAAACTTCACCAGCTACCCCAAATATATCTGGTTAGGAGGCAGCCTATATCCCTTGTACCTACTACAGTGACTGGCTCATAAAGGGCCCCCAGTGAATACTGGCGATTGGTTGTCTGGCTGGCTGGCTGGCTGGATGGATGGATGGCTGGATGGATGGATGGATAAGTGGATTGTTGGATGTGTAGTTAGTTCCAGTGATTTTGACAAGACCTCTTCGGTGAGAACTTAAACTGGGACTTGCTGAAGCTATTGGGCCAAACTAGGCATTCACTTTGATGAACAGCTCCCTTCTAAATGATAAGGCAATGGTGAGATATGCTAGACCTGACCCTGAACATATGTGGTGTTCTAAGAGTTATGAGGCTGCCTTGGGGGAGTGATGACTTGAAATCTGAAGGCTGAGTAGAAATTAACCAGGAGGAGAAGAAAGAAAAAGGCATTTCAGGCAGAAGGCCTAACCCAGCATAACTGTGGTGCAGGGGGAGAGCAGGATACTGGTGAGGCTCTGGAAGGAAGCTGGTCTGGAGAGGGGTGAGTAGAGGTGTGGGGCTAGAGGAGGTGGGAGAGGTAGGCCGGAGCCAGAGCCTGCAGGCAAGCTCAGGACTTTGTTCTGAGTCCCACTAACTAACTGTGTGTCCACTCATTTGCCCTAACCCCCCTGTAAGCTCCTTTGTGTTTATGCAAGGGTGTCCCTCACCTAATAAGAATCCCATTTCCTTCTACCAGCCCTCTGTGTTTAGGATTATATTAGTATAAGAAATTTCATCTGTGGTGTCAAGTTACAGGCAGACTTAAGTAGGGATAAAAATAAAGTGGTACATTCTTGAGAATAGGGGAAATGGATGCTCCCCCTTGAACAAAGAGGAGGGATTGAGACATATAATCAGCTGTTTCTCTATGATATATCTGACCAAGGTAAATGCAGTGCCCCTCTCATCAGTCAGCAAACTACCAATTTGAAGTATCCAAAAATGTGTGCACTAAACTCTAACACACTTAGATCTGAAACTCTGGAATTCTTTGGCAAGTTGGGGTGGCTCTGTTATAAAGCAGGGGCTGTGTAGAAATTACGGAGTGGTGATATTTATATCCTCCACAGTGGCTTGCATTAAGTAAGTGCAATAATTGATAATAAATACTAAGCTGAATTTTAGGACTTTGAGAGCCACTGTATAATCAACAAATGCATGCATTTAGGACCATTATCTGGGACTCTTGTCAAGGAAGAGGCACAATGTTGTGAAAGAGCACTGGCCAAGATTCATGGAGACAATATTCTGATTCTTGCTCTGGCTCTGTTATGAATGAGCTCGTGGCCCCTGGACAACTCTTTCAAACCACCATAAGCCCCACTTTCATTGTAAAATACGGTGAAGTCATAAGTATTGTTACAAGAATGGCAAAAGTTAAGTATCATCAAAATTATCTGAAAAATGTGTGAGGAAAAAAGTGCCTGAGACAGGCGCAATACTGCAACCTGACACACCACACCACCTCTTAGTAAGTCCAGCATTGCCAATTTCTCCCCCAGTGTTGGACATAATTGCTGTTGACTCAACTGAACACCAGATGAAGTGGTTGGCTTGCATTCAGGAGTCATGTTGTAACAAAAAATGTACCTTCTCTTTAAACACTAAAGCTACATTTCAGTGAGGTGTGATGCTTCCTGGGAAGCACCTGGTTCTGACTGAGGTAACACTGCCCACATGTATCTCTCTCATCTCCCCAGCTGCTGTTTCTGCATCTGCTAAGGGAAGAAAGTGATACCTCCTCATCCCTACCTACCTCAAATGCATTTTATGAGGATAACTGTGGATACGTGTACAAAGTCCAAGTCAATGGGAAAAATCTCCAAAATCAATTTGTCACGTCAATGCTGTTTTATGCAGCCAACATTTACAATAATTCAGTATCACATATGACAGAATCCCAGGGCTACAAGTGTTCTTCGAAGGATCCTCACTTTTCAACAAGGTGACCTACTCTGTGTTGCACTTAGACATTTTTCCTTTAATAACTTACCATCTGCTTCTTTAGAAATTTCACTCACTGTCTTAGTAATGTCTTTTGCAGCCATAAAAAATAAGTGTTCTTGCCTGTGACAGCACTTCAGATATTCAAGGACAGCAGCTGTGTCTCCTCTTCTCACAGGACATGAGTACCAAAGCTTTCATTCACCATCTCAGATATATACAAAATTTATTTACCAACGTCCCTATTACAGGGCAGACAGGAGAGCCGGGCCTGCCTATGTGTGAGGTTCCTTGAATGGAAAAAAGTCATTTCTGGTTTGGAATAATGGCTGCAAACCCAGAGTAAATGTATCATAGGGCAGGTTGAAGATAACTTTCTTTTGTTTTTTTTTTGTTTTGTTTTGTTTTGTTTTGTGGTACGTGGGCCTCTCACTGTTGTGGCCTCTCCCGTTGCGGAGCACAGGCTCCGGACGCACAGGCTCAGTGGCCATGGCTCACGGGCCCAGCCGCTCCGCGGCATGTGGGATCTTCCCGGACCGGGGCACGAACCCGTGTCCCCTGCATTGGCAGGCGGATTCTCAACCACTGCGCCACCAGGGAAGCCCGAAGATCCCTTTCTTAAATGAAAATTTCAGATTTGTGCATTTTACTGATGCCAAACATGGACAAAAAAAAAAAAAATTCACCACCTTAATTCACCAAAAGGAATCCAATTTCTGAAGTCCGCCATCTTTTAAATATTTGAAATGTTTCCAGGGACTGTGTTTAGGTCATGCATGCATGCCATCTCTGGAATTCATTTTTCAAGGATCCAGGTTGAACAGAATTGAGATATGGGGATTTATTTATGTTTTCTAATGCCCAGAGATAATCAAGAATGCCACAGTTATTTCTCAAGAACAATATGACCTGGTGAACCCATTAACTTTTTTTTTTTTTTTTTAATATGGAATGCTTCACCAATTTGCATGTCATCCTTGTGCAGGGGCCATGCTAATCTTCTCTGTATCGTTCCAATTTTAGTATATGTGCTGCCGAAGCGAGCACATATATATATATATATATATATATATATATATATATAAAATGGGTGCCGAAGTGAGCACCTATTAACTTTAACAGGAGTAAGCATAAGAACAGACTGAGGTCATCTCCCTAACAGCTCTAATAGCTTCTGAACAAATGGAATCCCATAAATTTTCCTAATTCCGTGGTTCTTAAAAGACCAATGGCTGAGTAATTCTACCAATGATATAATTCTGTTAACTATCCTGATCACTTTCTGAGCCTTGTAATGACTAGAATGTATAGCACATATAGTCTGGGATATACACTGTGAAATCTGTTCATGGTTTTTGCTAAGAGTTGATAAGTTTAAAAATACAGTGTAGGAAAATTACTCATGGTTGTGGAGGAAGATGGGAGAAAAGTGCCAAATGAGCTTTTAATGAGGACTTCTGAGTGTGAACATATGTAAAAAGAACCTTTAGATAGAGGCATTATGATAAAAAAGATCAAGCTAAGTTCTCAAGAAAATTTATAGGTACAAGATCATAGTGTTTATATGTACAATGAACAACTTATTCATGAAGAACTATTTTGTTCACTGTTAATAGACAAGCACACTTGGTTCCCTGGAAACACTTCAACTAGACAAAACATACCAACATGTTAGTCATAAATATAGCTTTATTATTATTTCATAATCTAAAAACTTTTTTTTTAAATCTGGGAACAGAATATTCCTACTTCCATACAACAGAATGACCCTGTAGAATACCGGAAAACAGTGTCTAAGTAATCTGAACTTTGCATTTAAGAATCTGTAACGTAGTTTGGGAAAAGAGAATGAAAGAAGGTTTGAAATAAAGATTTCTTCCTTACAAAGCAAATAATAAAATTAGATCCATTCTTCAGTTTAAACTTGAACATGTTTTCTCAGAAACTTTGGTGATTTCTTCAAAAAACCAATTCTAAGGTTGACTGCCTATTAAGACAAAGAAAATATTTAAAAATAAGACCCAAGTTGGACATGGCACAAGACTCAGGCCAAGGCATGTAAATGGGATATCCCTTAGAATGAGGTGGCTCCCATGTATCAAAAGCAAATTTATGTCTCTAAGGAAGCACAATATACATAATGCATCTCCTTATGTAAGAGTCAGAATTTAGTTAGAACTTTAAAAAATTTTTTTAATATAATAAACCTTAAAATCATTTCTCTTGTGTAATGTACATAGAGTAGATATGACGTTATGGTGCTTTCTTAAGATCACTGGGTACCACTGTCAAAGAGAGCTGTCATGCCCTCTAGGCATATTAAATGAAAATTGAAAATGTAAGTTACATTAAATAAAATGGGGGAAAAATCTGGCTTATATCACCTTTAAAAGCAAACTGTTGTCATTGCACACACACATCATGGGACAAAGAGCATGCAATACAACAAACAAGTCAATTTTTTAGTATGTAAAAGGCTAAGTGCAATCATGGTATAAACATCAATAATAAATAACCTTGAAGGAGATTAATTCTCCAAATAAATAATTATTATAACGTTACAGTTTTTAGTGTTAGCCTAAACAGTGATATTCACAGCAATGTTTTTTCCCACTTAATAGTTGCCTATACACCACGTGAAAAGCCCACCCCCGTGAGCCAGAAGTCAAGGTGAAGATTCAAAAATTAACATTTTCACTATGATAGGTTCAAAGCATTTGTATAAGTTACACTTTTCAGTTTACTGGCATTTTAAGTAATTGCTTTGTTACCTATGTTTAATTCATTGCTAATCTGATGCTTATTGCAATAACAATCATAATTCTACTAATGTTAATTAGGTTACAGCTTTAATTTTTAAAATAAGAGAATTCAATTTACAAGACCATATATAGTTTAAAAACCACCCACCACAAACACACACCTTTTTCATGAGTATTTAAAAATAAATTATTAATATACTTGACATATATATTTTGTATGTGTTATGTGCTGTACATTTATACAAATAAATGTATATATTTGTGGACATAATTGTTCTTATTTCCAAAAGAATGTCATCACTGTAAACTCTGCAGGAGACCTGATGATATTGCTAATTAAAAAAAAAAAAGTAACACGGAAATTCATTCTTGAGGAAAATTGTAAAGCAGGAGGTTTGTAACAGATGGTTCTTTATGGAAACCAAGGCCATTTTAGGGAGGCAGGGAGGGGAGGACAATCTCAGATTCTGGATCCCACATGCACTGTTTATTTCAGAAATTACTTTAGAAGGCCGTATACAACAAATACATCAGATACTTTGTTGAAAGGTAAGAACATGTATTTTAGTCATAAAAGGGCACAGAAGCAGCAGGAGGTGGAAAAAGTTAGGCTAGCAAGGAGAAAGTCATGTCTACAGCTAACAGAGAGGATGCTGACACCCTCTGGGAAGCAGGTTTTAGGAAAGGGCTGAGTAACATCTGTGGTGTCTCCGGGATGGCTCACAATGCACTAAACGTGCAAGCCACTGGCATCCAACCATTCAGACCCTGAACTGGTGATGGGTGCCGATCAAAAGTGTTCTACTATCCTCCCCAACCATAGCAGTAGAAGCAGCTATTAAGATAAGAGGCTGGCAGCTTGGTCTTAGGGTGCAGAATACTCAGCCAAAGAAGAGAGCAGAGGTGCATCAAAATAAGAATAAACATGCATACAGGGAAACAAAAACCTAAATGAAACAAACTAGAAAACAGTCTGTCGAAATGACAACTGAAGTCTGACAGAACGAGTCCTTGAAGCAACCCAAACACTGAAATCTTGATTAATCAGAATACTCAGGGAAACAGCCTTATTTTGGAAGCTCCCAAATTAATTGAGGGTAAGGTTAAAAACAAACAAAAATATGTTTATTCCACTATTATTAACAGAACTTTACATTCCCATTCCTTGCCTCACAATTCAGAGAGCAGGGGGCACCGGTTGAGTTTTTTTCCAGTGCCTGACATCTTCTTTGGCCTTGGGCCTGAGAATTAACCACTGCACAGAACTCCAGATGTGGAAATGGCTGGAGACGGGCTAATCATCTTAGAAGTTGGAGCTTCATTTTACTAAAAGTTTGGAATAAGACTGCTTGCATTTTAAAAAAATTCTTTCTGTAATTTGCCTCTTGCTTCCAGAAGGGACTTGTAAAAAATTCTGGTTCACCGAGATTTCCATTTGTTAAATTCTGGTTAATCCAGGTGCCTATATGGACATGAAATGTGCTTTATGATGGCTTGTGTCTAAAAGAACATTACTAACCCCTAGAACAACATTCCCAAAGCCCAGTGGTGGTTGTCCAGAGCCACCCACCCTTTTAGATGATGTTCACAATCGCTGTTGGCTTTTTTTTGGCCATTTTGGGCCTCATGTTGCCCTTCCGGGTAAATCCTAGAGGCTCCCCTTTCTTTGCTGGTCTGCAGAGTTCTCTTGCGGACTCAGCCTGTTCGTACATGGACTTGGCAGGCTGCATGCTGGCTCTGTCATCCTTGGCTTTTTTCAGGTAGCTCCTTCCCTTTGGATGGAAATGGGTCTTGAGATCAGGGTGGTTACACACAGAATGTGGGTGCCCTCGGCTTCTACAAATGGTTGGGGGCGGGGAGATGAGCAGAAAGAAAGATTTCTTTAAATCCTTAAAAGAATAAAAACTACTTATGGGACAATCACTCCTGCATGCTAAGGTGGCAATAATGCTGCCAGTAAAACAAATAATATATATTGATATTTTTCTTCCAAAAATTTGTATGGCCTTCATGAAGTGATCTCATGATACTGAATTCCCAGGGACATATTACTAGTCTTATTTACCAGTGATAAAAACTGAGGTATAGAAAACTTAAATGACTATCCAGGGTAATACATACAGTGGTCTATGGAGAAGATGGGACCAGAACCCATATCTCTTCACTCTTTAAGTGACTTCTAGGGGATTCAAACAAATCTGTAGTACAGCTATCATAAAGTATATGATTCACAGTATAACTTTATATATATATAAAAATTAGTGTGCACACTATATTGATAGTGCTATAGAGATATTACGACTACACTATAGCACAATAAGAGAAAGTTATACAATATTTTAAAAAGACTCCTGCCGTACTATCATACTGCCATATACTCACAGACTATTAGCAGAGTTAAAAGTCACATCCACATTTTAGAAAGTTAGGTACACAAGCAGGTAAATTTTCTCCTGAAACTCTCAAATCCATTTATATTATAGATATCATATAAAGTACAACAGGAAAACATATTATGCAAACATTATCAAATAGCCTAAGTATAAAAAGATATACATACAGGCATTTGGATTTCCTATTTGAGGAGATATCTGTAAGCTGAAGGAAAACAAATAAGACAAAACATTACTTCACTGAAAGGTTGGATTCGGTTTTAAAAGTCCTCCTTGCTTATATTTTTAAGAAATTGTATTCCCATTAAAGAAGCCGGTAACTGGTATCAGGATCACTGCCCATGGCACCATTCATCACCGCAGAGAACAAGAAGGTCTCATGCTCAGCTCTGCTAACTCAGGAAGCCTCTGTGGCTCCCTGTTCTCAGATTTCCAAGAAACCAGTATCAGCAGATCTCAAAAATTTCAAAAAGTTAAACAGCCCCTCAAGAGAACAACACTTGAAGAAACATGTTTTTAAAAACTGGAATGATGTGCCATTATTTCTTGATTGATTCAGGCTGTATTTGCAGCTAATTTACGACAGCTATGTCTGGTCACAGTGTATCAACTATGGGGAAAATTGGCATAAAATGTTTATTGCCTAAAATACATCATTTCTAAAATGAGAGCATATGAAGACCAACTCCACAAATGTCCTGAGGCCATCTATCTTTGAGGTTATTTTCCACTCTCAATAAAATATCTGCATGCACTTTTGTGGCTGGGCTCAGATATCAATTGCAGAATAAATGATAATTATCACTTTGTGTTCCAGATGTCACCAGACACTTTATAGGCAAGTGTGTTTATAGCGTACTCCCAACCTCCCTCATGCAGCCTTTACTGAAAGAAGTGGCGTCACATCCGCGGGCAGACTGACAGAAGAGGACGACAAAGAGGATGTGGAGAAAGGGCCATCCTGGCGCAGCGTGGCCAAGACATGCACCCTGCTGTACTCAAATCACCCGAAAAACCAAGCTCAGCATAACAGGATCTTCCTCCAGGTCTTCTGTGTGAAGCTTGAGCTTCAGCCAGGAGCAAATCAGAAAGCAGCTTTCTTCAGCAGACTTCTGAGGGTCACGTGCCTAAGAAGGTAAGATGGGACTCCTGCCTTCTGCCTTGGGACACAATTGCAAGTCAGCATTATTGCTGACCCTGTCCACGCTGGCTGGGTTTGGCATGAGAGTAGTAAACGTGAACAGAAAAAAGCACAATCCTTGCATGAGGGTCATGAGGTCTTGCAATATACAAAGAAGGGGGAACAGATGGCTCCGGCAAACACCAGACTGGTAGTTTCCGGGAACCCCAAAGGCATCAGCATTTCTACCCTCTTTCTCCCAGTCCACCTGCCCCCGCTCCCCATCAGCTGGGCTCCTTGAATGGATTTTAGTGTGTATATAAACTCTAAAAACTTACAGGGTTTTTCTTCCTTTAAATACTTTCCCACTTAAAAAAAAATTACTATTACTAAGGCATGACAAAATGTTTTCAACTTTACTGCATGTATGTATGCAAGCATGTAGTGTAATGATGTATTGCATATGGGTACATAATTCCCTTTGGAATTTTATGCAAAAGGTGTGCGTGTGTGTGTGCTTCTCTCACCAGGGAAAAGGCCAACAGTGATCTGCTAGATTATGAGGCTTGGGGTGGAGGTGGGGCTGATATCACAGGGACCAAAGAATTTCATGTGCTCTCCTCCCTGTGGACGCAAGAGGCCAGTGTTCCTTCCGGCCTCCACAGCCTGAGGCAGATGGAAATGCTCTTTCCACTTAGCCCAACTACCTACCTCCATTTTCTCCTGGTCCCACTACTTTGTCTTCTTTTTATTTAGGGAGAGGAGGGTAGGAAGATGGGGATCAAGAGAGTCCTTGGTCAAGGTTTCAGGTTGAAACAATATAAATAACCTTGCACTGAGAGCCAATTTAAGTACTTCTAAAAGACAAATATGGTGTCTCGGGTTATTATAGGTTTTGGAAAACTGGACACCTAGCCCTCCTCCAACTTCCCCTGTATATACTCAATTTTTCAGGCCAAAACCTTGCACTCATTTTTGACTTCTCACGTTCCCTCACCAGGTAAATATAATCCTTCAGCAAGGCCAACTGGTCTTGTCAATTTTCCTCCAAGAACATATCCGATACCCTTCACCTCTCTCTACTCGGTTCTACCCAAGCTGCCATCCCCCCTCACCTGCCACAACAGAAGAGCCTTCTAACTTGTCGCCCATTCTTGCATCCCTCCAGTCAGTCCCCCACGGAGCAGCAGGGTGATTTTGCTAAAACACAGATTACCTCCTACTTAAAACCTTCCAGGGGCTTCCCTGGTGGCGCAGTGGTTGCACGTCCGCCTGCCGATGCAGGGGAACCGGGTTCGCGCCCCGGTCTGGGAGGATCCCACATGCCGCGGAGCGGCTGGGCCCGTGAGCCATGGCCGCTGGGCCTGTGCGTCGGGAGCCTGTGCTCCACAACGGGTGAGGCCGCGGCAGAGGGAGGCCCGCATACCACAAAAAACAAACAAACAAAAAAACCTTCCAGTGGCTTCCCCGTGTGCAGTGGAACATATGCAAACTCCTCATATGACCAAGAAGCCCCAGCCTGATCTGGATCCTTCCTACCTCTCTGACTTATCACCCACCACTCAAACATGCCAAGCTTGTTCCCTCCTGAGGCAGCTGCATTTCCTATTCCTTTGCCTAGAATATTCCACTTCCAAATTCTCACAGAGCTGCGTCCTTGTTATTCAGGTCACAGTGCAAATGTTGCCTCTGCAGCAAGGCTTTTTTTGAAAGCTTTTTGCTAAAGCTAAAGTGGCCATCTCAAACATATCATCTTACTTTTTTCTTTATAGTAGTTATCACTACACGAAGTTATCTTCATTATCTGTTTGCTTATTGTGTGCCCCTCCTCCCTGAGACCAGGGACCTCATCGATCTCGTTCACAGCAGTTTCCTCAGCACCCAGTAAGCACTGCATCCCCAGTAAATATGGTAAATGAATTACTGCTAGTCCTAATTTAGCAACCTGCAGGAAATAAATGCAATGCTTAAAATAAGATTATCCAAGCTATTTCATGACCTTCCATTTGAGCAGTTCTGTGAGTGATTTTGGCAGATGGGATATTAGGTCACTTTGTGTCTAATTCGACAGCATGTTTCTGAGCATACAGACAGATTATCTGAGTAAGCATATTACATTTTTAGAAATCAGCCAGGTGAAAAAGAACATAAATGCCCAAGAGGATTAAGGGAAATATACATATGCCGAAACATTATTTCGGGAAAGGCACTAAATATGAGGGGGAAGGAAATTTTTCTAGAGCACAAAAGAATGTTAAAGCTAGAAGACATCTTAGAAAGAAGCAATCTAACACGTCAATCTAGAAATGTCACTAGGCTCTGGAGGTGGTAATGAGAAAAAGAGGGAAGAGGAGAGAGGGAAGGAACTGGGGGTTAGAAAAGAAGGGAGATGACAAGGCTGCACTGTTTCTGTACAGCAGCCTTGCTGGAGATGGCAAGAGCCGGCCAGGCTCCTGACAGCATTCCCCACTGTTCTGGAGGAGGGAGCAGAGGTGGGGGGGGACAGTCAGAAAGTTCCGCTCCATCCTGGGGTGCACTGCAGCACCCAGGAGCTCTCCTGGGCGGGGCTGAGGCTCCAGAAGCCTATGCTTCTTGGTGCCCTGCACCTTCATTCAGCTCGGCCAAATAGGTTACTAAAGATACGATTCAAAGGTTCTCCTGCTAAAAGAATCCAAGTTCTTCCATGTATCCATAGCCACAGATACCAGAGAGGCCAGACTGAGTAGTTTAATTACGTCAAAGACGTGGTGAATGTATTTTATTATGATGAAACAGACAAAGTAAAAAGGTAAAATGGTCTTAGGGTTTGTAGACTGTCTCATAACGTGGTACACTATGGTCCAAAGTAGAGTTTAGAGGACTATACATGAAAACAGGGGACACCACATCTGCCCATACTTTCAGAAATCAAACATCTCATTCTTGGTCTTCTCAGGGCAGTGTGTCCTTCCTCCAAAAGTCAGCTCACCTCACTACAGCCTGATCATGCCCTACTCACAGACAGCTCTCACTTCTAAATTCTTAACTGCACTTTATTTGATCTGAATTAGTCAACTCTTCCTTATGTAGATCAAATCTGAAGAAGGCAGATGATGTCAGGTTTGGGGACATAAAGAACAAAAACAAATATTTATTAATTAAATGTCCTACCATATTTGTATGTACATGTATATGTGTGTGTGTGTGTGTGTGTGTGTGTGTGTATGTATATACACATACTTATGTGTACGTGTATGTATATATGTTATGTGTACACATACACACACATAATTTTATATCTATACATCTGACTAGAAGAGCTGAGATGCTGTTCAACTTTTGATTACATGATACAGCAGGATGAGAAGTAATGACTGGCCATGTCTTTTAAAAGGTGTTCAGTTTCCAAGCTGGAAAAGTAAAGTCAGCAGAAGAAGCGAGCACAGAAATATAAATAAAGGCGAGAACTAATGGGCTTCCTTTCTTTCTCGTTGCCTTCCATTATTTTCTCTGAGACCTTCTTAGCTCCGGGTTACTAATAATTTATACATTTCTTAGTTCTGGGTTACTAATAAGACTAAATACTGAAAATATCATGGCTACATTTTAATTTTAGAATTCCTAACCACCAGAGTCAGGTGATGATCAGAGAATTTAAGAGGCCAAAAGCCCTTATACAGCATCTAGTCCAACTGCTTCATTTTATAGAAGAATGATAGGCCCAGGAAGACAAACTGTCTCATCCAGTCAGAAGCAGGGTGGGAATGATCTAGAAGCCAGGCCCTCTCACCTCACATCTGGGCTCAGTGACCTCACGCCACAACCCTCCCCTGAGAGATGGCAAGGTGGAAGAAGGAGGCAGGGAAGGGCTCAGAGTGTCCCTCCGGCCGAGACTGCACTCTTGCATTTCCCAAGGAGGTGATTGGGGAATCGAGGAGGGGAATAAACGTTCCTTCTCAGGAGACCACAGACACCTACCTGGAAAATAATAAATACGCCAGGTAGCTGAAACTGCTTTGATGACAGTTACTGAAACCTCACAAACATGACACATTTACTTCCTTCCAGTCCACTTTGTTCCTGACTGAGAGGTTCTGGCGCTTGCCCGACTGTACAGCTCGAAGGCTGAGGGAACGTTACTACAGTAGGCACTGTGTAAGATTCTTCATTTCTTTCCTTCCTCCACGTCTCTGTTCTTTCCTGCTGTCTCTCTCCCTCCGGTCTTCCTTCTTTTAGCCACATGCCTTTCATTTCATTCCTTCTTCGATTATTTAATCATGTTTCCTGTTAATCTTGGCTTCCAGACTGCTCAACCTAAACTTTTCAATCAACCAATGGCAACCTTACTAACCTTTTGGTTAGCATAAATGTTTCCTTTTTTTCTTTTCCTCATATATATAGTCCATTTGTGGGTTAGTAAAAGAATCATCTTTAAATCTTCTGGGAAGGTGGTAAGCATAAATAAAATTCAATGGATAATGAAAATGTTATAAATAAACCACTTTAGGTTGGCAAAAATCCATTCTTTGGCTTTGTTGTTTATACCACCAAGGAAATTGTATAGAGGGCAAGTATGACCATCCACCTCCGTCACCTACAGCATGGTTATTTGTAAACACCCCACCCTCCAAAGAGACCAGGTAATCTTGATCAAGCCACTTAGGAGGGCCTTCCCTGGTGGCGCAATGGTTAAGAATCCACCTGCCAATGCAGGGGACACAGGTTCAGTCCACATCCAGGAAGATCCCACATGCTGTGGAGCAACTAAGCCCGTGTGCGCCACAACTGCTGAGCCCACGTGCTGCAACTACTGAAGCCCGCGCACCTAGAGCCCATGCTCTGCAACAAGAGAAGCCACTGCAATGAGAAGCCCGTGCACCACAACAAAGAGTAGCCCCCGCTCGCCACAACTAGAGAAAGCCCTCACGCAGCACCGAAGACCCAGTGCAGCCAAAAAAAAAAGCCACTTATGGGAGTCTGGACCTTCATCCATATTCAGGGTTCTCATTTGGGCTCTAGGCGTTTTTTAAGTCCCTGAAACCATATGTAAAATTGTATGCAAAAATGTATTATAGCATATCACCTGTGAATTTTTCTTAGTCTTTTTGAAAATCCACTTAAAGAATGTTTCACCTATAGAGACTACCAAACAGTGTTTTCCTTCCTATTAAAGAAAAAATGTGGTTAAATTTTGCTAACTAAGAAGCATGAAAGTTTTTAGAAGATTCCTTGAAGAGCTCCGAAACAGGATAATAACTTCCTATATACTTGACACCAAGGTAGGGACAGATGATTTCTTTGTATACTTCAAACTGTCATTCTACAATATAAAAATATTTCTACCAACTCAGCTTGGTGTGGAGCTGGAGGGTGAAGAAATGGAGACCGTGCATCCAGGATGTTGCTTACTTCCAAGTGTCTTGAACTCACCTGTATCACTTCCACGACACAGGCATGGCCAGGGCAGTGCTTTCAAATGATGTCTAGAAAATTCCTGCAAACCATTCCCCATTTCCCTTTTCTTCTGTCCTTGACCCCACCTGATATATCACAGCCCTCACACCTGGTGCAGGGCCTGCATGACTCACCACGTGCTCACTGATGTCCCGGCGGAGGCCAGCGGCCTGCTGGCTGTGATAGTACTCCAACTGCTTTTCCGCCAGTTCTACCCGGTGCAGCAGGTTCTCAATAAAGTCCTGGAGCCGAGCTTTCCCTTGAACCTCCTTCTCAGCGGCTGCTTCCAGGAAATGGTTGAATGTAACCACTTCTCTGCAAGGCAAAAACATCAGAACACAAAATGGAGAAGCGAGACAGGAATTCATTCATTCAATACATATTTACTGAGTGCCTACTATGCGTCAGGTACTGCCCTAGGCAGTATGGCCACAGCATGATAAAAGAGATAAAATTACATTTTAAGTGATACATTTAGAGACTACATTTTAGTAGAAGAAGATAGTCACTATAAAATATACAAGTAAACACATATGTCATATGGTGGTAAGTGCTAAGGAGAAACAGGGCAAGGGGACAGCGAATGATGGAGGAAGGGAAGGAGTAAGTGAAACTATAGAAAGCAAAGTCAGGACAACCTTTTGGATGGGGCAGTGTTTGAACAGACACCAGGAAGCAAGGAACAGCCATGCAGATAGCTGGGAGAGCAAGCCAGGTCCTCGGTGGGAATGTGCAGAATGGTCTGAGGTACAGCAAGGAGTTCCTGCAAGGACAGAGCAGAGTGGGGGCGGACAGCAGAGCAGGGAGCCAGGTGGGGCCTCACAGGGCGGTGTGCCCGATTTTATTATGAGATGGGAAACCACTGGCCACTTCTGAGAAAAGTTCTGACTTACATTTTAGAAGTCTGGCTGTTGGGGAAGAAAAGACTACAGGGAAGGAAGTCTGGAAGCAAGAGGCCACACTGAGCACCAAAGCATATAAAATGAGTCACCATGTCCGATAGTATATTTTTGAGCTAAGAATGAAACAGTCCAAGAACTGCCATCTTGAGGTAGATCCAAGGTCTGTTGGGGAATCTACTTTAGCTGACATAGGAGAAGCAATGTTCAGGTTGCCCTTCCCTAAAAAGTTGAGCAAAATACCTTTACCTACATAATTCATTGTGATTCAGAAATCCAGAAAAATTTTAATAACTATATTACTACTTTATATCTTTTTATTTCTAATGCAAGTATGAAAATAACACTTTACTGAATTATAACTAAATAAGTTCTTTATAAAAAATACGAACACATTAAAATATAATGAAGAAAATATCACCTGAAACCCCATTATCCTAAGACCACCACTGTTTACATTTTGGTAACCATCCTCACAAACGTCTCTACAAATACACACACACACACACACACACACACACACA
>NC_041233.1:15205334-15207361 GCF_002837175.3 Physeter macrocephalus | reverse complement strand
TTTACATTTTGGTAACCATCCTCACTCACATACGTCTCTACAAATACACACACACACACACACACACACACACACAAATCAGTACTACCAATAGGTATACAGTATCACAATTCTCTCATTTGATTTGCCTCAATAAGAAATCATGAAGATCTTTTTGGCCATCCCGTTTGTATGTTTTGTCACACTCACTGGAGCTAATGAATTCCATAATTTCACTACCTGTTGGATATAGTATTTCCTTTATGTGTCTTTGAACTCTCAACCTTCAAAGAGTGGTCCCTCATGTTTCTGGCCATGTTCTACTCAGGCAGAACCAAGATTCTAAGGACTCTGATCATTGTCCCCCTAAACTTCATTCATTTTAAATTAAAAAATCTAAATCTAAATGTTTTTTTTAAATCTAACCTCATGCAGTTGTTCTAGAGAGTTCATTAAATTCATTGCCTTCTCTGAATCTTCTCAACCTCCACTTGATTTTTATTTTCTGCTAAGCTCCATAATTTCTTGAGAGTAGAACTTCAGGGATGTTCAGCTCAGGAAGTCATAGTTTCAAAGAAGGTCTTTGCAAAACAGTTGGTGGTGGCTTCCAGATCCTTTATTCTGTACAACTGGTCAGGGAGCCCCTTTTACAATTAGTTATGACTTTTCTCTCATAAATATATTACATCACACTTGGCCATACTGAAACTTTTCTGACACTTCCTACAGAGTCAAACGTCTCTGTAAAATGTTATATTATATATTTATAAAATTATATATTTATAAAAACAGAAAAGAGACTGGTTCTAACAATGACTCACTCCAAAAATTGCTCATCATACCAGTCCCCTTTTTTTCTAGTTTCCTATCCAGATCAAACATAAACCCAGAGCCCATAATAATTCCATCATCTTTCAGGAGCTAAGAAGTAGTCACATATAGGAAATAAGAGTCCTTTCGGAAAGTTCTCTTTCATTATTAAGTTTCAAGTTTATTTCCAGATGTTTCCGTATGAGCCCTGAATAGAAGATGTGCACTTTCCAAGCTGTTCAAGCCATGGACACAAGCCAGTTTTCAAGCTCTGCCGTCATTTGGCTCTGACCTGCCTCCTAGGTAAGTCACAAACCCCAACCAGCAGCAAAACAGCGGAGGGTCCATCCAGGTGCCACATCCAGCCCTGTCATGGTTCTTAGTTACAACTGAGAACCTTTGGATGGAATATCTTCACACAGCTCAAAAGCACCACGGAAAACAAAGCCCAGGAAATGGCTGATCCTTCCTCTTTCCAATATCAAGGCTTCAATTCATTTGGAGTCAAGTGATGTTTAGTGGTGATGTTTGGTGATGTTTAGGATAACTGACTCATAAGCCAGTCTCCAAATTGGTACTTACAGGGGAAACAACCAAAAACCCACAACCCTCTCGCCCACCAAAACCAAAAACATAGAAAAAAGAGCCAGTGTATTTTTTCAATTCATTTTGGTTTATAATATTTACTATATTTATCTCATTACAGAAATATTTCATGTTTATTATGGGAAATACAAAAAGTGACCTATGGAAGATCTAACTGAGCAGGGACTGAATCAGCTTTTTTTTTTTTTTGCGATACGCGGGCCTCTCGCTGTCGTGGCCTCTCCCGTTGCAGAGCACAGGCTCCGAACGCGCAGGCTCAGCGGCCATGGCTCACGGGCCCAGCTGCTCCGCGGCATGTGGGATCTTCCCGGACCGGGGCACGAACCCGTGGTCCCCTGCATCGGCAGGCGGACTCTCAACCACTGCGCCACCAGGGAAGCCCTGAATCAGCTTTTTGTTCTTTGCTGTAAGCCCATCACTCACTACTATACATGACACATAATATTCAATAAATATTTGTTGTAGTCAATGTTTAACAAAGGACAGGAAGAAACAAAAAAATGACCCATAATCCTACCACCCAGAGGTAACTACTGTGAACATTCTGGTGTATTTTTTCCAGTCTTTTTTTTTCTCTGTGCATATTTACTTTTTTTTTTTTTTTTTTTTTTTTTTTTTGCGGTACGCGGGCC
>NC_041233.1:15185303-15205219 GCF_002837175.3 Physeter macrocephalus | reverse complement strand
GCACAGGCTCCGGACGCGCAGGCTCAGCGGCCATGGCTCACGGGCCCAGCCGCTCCGCGGCATATGGGATCTTCCCGGACCGGGGCACGAACCCGTGTCCCCTGCATCGGCAGGCGGATTCGCAACCACTGCGCCACCAGGGAAGCCCCCTGCATATTTACTATTCTTGAGCTCTCAGGCAGTACAGTTTAGAATATAAAACAGCAATATTTGATAGCTTAATCCCATAGAATTAACATCTCAAAAGCAAGAAAACAAATCTGAATGCAATACAGCTTATGATTGTGGCTGCATTTTTAAATCATGTGATGTTTTATTACCGGTTCCATATAAAATTTTTTAAAACATTAATGCCATTATTTGATTTTGGAGTGTTATGTCATGTAAAAATGAAGCATCTTTTTCTAACCTCCGTCATTCAATTATCTTGTCCCCTAAAGCTAAGAAGTTAATACCCTTTTTTCCAAACAACCTGGCACCAATGCTAACCTAATTTCAGTTTATGGATGTTTCACATGAACTAAGAAAAAATTTTTAAAAAGTTAAAACAGTGATGATTTAATTTTAAAAGAGAAGTTACACGAGACAAGGGCTGGAGAAGTTCACACTGAGATTATGTTTGGGTATCTGTATTAGGTAAAAACAGGAGCAGAAACTAGTGATAAATTGTGGAATAGCACATGTACACAACTTCAAATCCCCCTTTCACATCCTGTTCAGTCTGGATTAACAATGTCCAGAAACACCTCTTATTTTCCCAAGGAATCTTGTGAATTTCCTGAATGAAAAAGAAAGAGATTTAACTACTTTGCATTTGTACTTTCTTTAGTAATTATACTCCAAACAGTAAAATATCCATTCAAAGTGCAAGACAGACCAATGGATTTCAATGGAGGGGAGAAGGAAATGTTTGTTCACTGATGTGGTTTCAGATTCCACATTGCAGTTAACCTTTGAGAAACTACCAATTGTCAAGCTCTGGCATAATATCAAAGCAGAATATCCACTATTCTCTCAAAAGGCTATTAACATACCTCTCCATTTTCCTACTACATATCTGTGTGAGACTGGATTTCCTTCATCTACTTCAACCAAAACAACAAATTTGCAACAGATTAAAGGCGGAACTAAGGTTCAGCTGCCTCCTATTAAGCCAGGCATTAAAAGTATTTGCAAAACTTTGAAAACTACCACACTTTTCACTAAATTGTTTTTGGGAAAATTGTTCATTTTCACAAAAATATGTTATGTTAACAAGTAATGGATTTAATATCATTATTTTTATATGCATTAGCATCTTTTTTACTTTCTAAATTTTAATTTTTAATACAGTAAATATTGATAGATAAAACCCACACAGAGAAAAGCTTCTTGGGGTCCTCAGATTTTTTTAAGAGTGTAAGGGGAAGCGAGGCCAAAAAGTTTGAGAACTGCTGCCATGCCATGTACAGGGTGATCCTAAACCTCAGAACTCTGGTAAGGGTCAACGACGTGGGCTAGAACTCTAGTACAATGCAGCCACAATCCATACATTTATTTACTCCATTATTCAGGAACTCAACAAATATCTACTGAATGCTACAAGGTACTGGGCTTAGTGCGAGGGCATTCATGAGCCGGTGGCTGTCCTCATGAAGCTTACTGTCTAACCAAGGGTCAGCCAATGTTTTCTGTAAAAGGCCAGGGAGTAAATATTTTAGGCTCTGCAATCCATACGATCTCCATTGCAACTACTCAAGTCTGCCTAGCACAGAAGAGCCACAGAGTCTGTAACAATAAAATTTAATTTCTGGACACTGAAATTTGAATTTCATATAATTTTCATATATCATGAATTATTATTTCTCTTTTGAATTTTTTTCAAGCATTTAAAAATATAAAAACTATTCTTAGCACGGGGCTCCACAAAAACAGGTGGCAGGCTGGATCTGGCTGTTGTGCACAGACCCCTCACATAGTGGGGGAAGCAGACATTAAAAGAAATAAATACAGAATTACAAAGCTGGGCTGAATGTGACTAAGAAAAAGAATAACACAAGCTATCAGACAGCAGAGTAAAAGACCTGTGTGGTTTTATTTTAAGTTCTCAACCCTAACTCAGAATACAGTGTAAAGCTGGAAGGCCAGATGAGAAGGGCAAACCTGAAATTCAATCCAGGTGTGGGTGCAGACCAGCTCTGGGGAAATGAACTAACTGATTCTAGGCTGCTTCCAGCCCTATCTTTGATGACTTATTTATTTTTTTAAAAAAGGTTAAAAATGACTGAAATCAAGGTTTTAAGCTTCAGTGGAAAATATGCTTATTTAAAGCAATATCTGAGACTAAAGGAAAAAATACCAGAATACCACTATAGTATAAGAAACTGGCCTGAAGTTCGTTATCATGCTGAATGATTTGCAGACCTAGAAATCTTTCAGTATCCTGAGATTCACAGGCATTCAGAAACAAACATAGTAGAAGGAGGCACTGAGTGAAAAAGCCCCTTCAGTACAATCAAAGTTTTATTGAGAAAAAAACATTTGTTCACATTCACTCATTTATTTACAAGATGGTCATAAGCTCTAAAACATAGATAATATTTTATTTTTTTACAGATTGAACCCCTTCAGTTCCTTCTTCTGAGGTGGGTTAAAGATGGGTTAATTTCAAAAAAAAAAATCAAAGATATACTATCATGTGAACAACACACTCTAGAAGCAGGTGTAGAGATAGAGGGAAATGCACGTTAATGCACCGTGGTGTTCATTGCGATTTTACGTTGGCATTGAACTATGCATTGTTTTTGTTTGTTTGTTTGTTTTAAATATTTACTTATTTATTTATTTTGGCTGCGAATGCTCTTAGTTGCGGCACGCTGGATCTTCACTGCAGCATGTGGGGTCTTTAGTTGCGTCATGTGGACTTCTTAGTTGCGGCATGCAGACTCCCAGTTGCGGCATGCAGGATCTAGTTCCCCGACCAGGGATGGAACCCAGGCCCCCTGCATTGGGAGCACAGAGTCCTACCCACTGGACCACCAGGGAAGTCCCAAACGATGCAT
Source organism: Physeter macrocephalus (assembly GCF_002837175.3). NCBI lineage: Eukaryota > Metazoa > Chordata > Mammalia > Artiodactyla > Physeteridae > Physeter > Physeter macrocephalus. The sequence goes on along the minus strand of NC_041233.1, from coordinate 15,202,178 downwards.
TGTTAATGAGGGACGATACACTGATCGTATCACTCACTGTAATCTACTATCCACAAACCATTTATCATGTCTATCTCCCTACGTTTCCACCTTTCATGGCCATCCTTTAGCCTTACCATCCCCTTGGGTCTCATCACTGCACATCACCTCCTTTCTGCTCCAGCATCAGTGAACTCCACTCAGCCTACAAGCCAGAAGCTTTCTTCTGCAGATGCTGTTCCCTCCACCAGGGTCCCTTCCCAAGCCCCCACTCTAATGGTCCCTCTAACCTGAGGGCTGCACTCACCCAGGTGTGGGCTGGGTGACCTGCTGTATTCTCCCGCAGACCATGCAGCCTATCACAGCACACACTGCAGGGACTCATCGTGCCACTGACGCCATCAATCACAACATCAGTGAGTTCAGGGCCCTGGCCTGCTCCTACACTGTGATTCCCACAGCACCTAATGTTGAGCCCAGCACACAACAGAGACTCCACAAATTTCTGCTGAATGCATGAGATGTCTAACTACATCTCCAGTCAAAAATCTTTAGCTGACTAAAGGATACTTAGGTTTCTTTGTCTCTTTTTCCAGACAAGTATTGGGGCATAAAACCAGTAAGTAACCTACAACACAGGTACCTGCTGCAGAAATGGAGGTGGGATCTAAAATTGATGCCTCTCTCCTGTTCTTAAACAACACTCTAACAGCTTCCTATCCCAGGGCAAAGTTCTACCAAGTTATTTAAATTTCATTTTGCATTACTGATTTATGAACCTCTTCAGAGGTATATGAAACAGTAAAAATACCCCTGGCTAAAAATAGCCTAGCTACTGATCACAGAACACTCAGACAGACTGTAACGTCAGCCACGAGGCAAATCATAAAGCTGGAGCCAACCACCTCCGAGCACTGGAAACCAGGCTGCACACTCACAGCTCGGGGTCAGCTCCTGTATCCCTGACGGGGCCCACAGGGTGGAATCCGCACCTGCCACACATCGGGAGCCATGTCACATTTCTACTCATGTCAGCCCTTTGCCTCATCTCTCTTTTTTGACTTCCTGGAACACACCAAAAAGTGTAATATATGGTTCTAATTAAGAACTTAAAAAATAACTCTAAGGAGAAAGTCAAATTATTCTTATAAATAGATCAAAACCACATTCTAAGCCCCTCAGTCCAGACAGAGAGGGTAGTATGGGGAGGGAGGGACAGACATGAGAGAGACAAATAGAAATTTTTTTGGGGGGGGGGGTCTCCAGATTTTACCAGATGCCATCTCTAAGAGGGAATATTTGACATCCAGTTTTTCCTACATTGGTTTGTAAGTCTGCATGGAACACAGCCTGGATAGAGAGGACCCATTTACATAAATAGAGTAAAATGTGGAGCAAACAGACACCTCCCTGTCCCACTGAACTCTACATTTAACTTGATTTTTCTTGGCCTGCTTCCTAGCTATGGATCAGTCTGGAGACCACGCTGTCCACGCACTGCTTTAACTGATCAAAACTGGGAAAGACGTAATTAAGTGGCAAGAGGGTTTAGTTGTGCAAAGCAAATTACCAAGTCAAACTTGTCCTTCAAAGGACAGCATTCTACAGCCAGCTTTGGATAGAAACCTAAATGGACATTCCTGGTTCAAGCCACCCCTCGATGTCTCTTTTAACATACCCCTAATGATGTTTAATGTCTAATTTATCTGCCGGTCTATTCCTGTCATGAAAGCAGGAACTGGACTCATTTGGTTATCACTGTATGACCAGAAACTAGAACAGTACCTGGCACTCAGCAAGCACTCAATAAAGATTTGTCTTCTGGCTGACACCAGGCTGGGAACAAGTCACATGATGAAGGAAGAAGGGAAAGATTCTATCTGTCATAGCTCGCAAGGGAGCAGGATGGAAATTAGAGATGGAATTACAAAGAGGTCCCTCACTGCCATCAAAGGCTGGTAGTGGCACATACTCTACCCTGACTGGGAACAGACATCCAGAGGGTCAAGTTGAAAGCCCTTGTTGGACGTTACAAGTCCCGGGTTGGTGTTCCAGAAGCTTAATATCACAACTATACTGATGACGCCACCATTTCCCCATTTCCCAACACCTTTGATGCCACCTGACATTTTCTTTAATCTCATCAGAAAAATAAATGATGTCACCATGGCAGCCCTCTCAACACAGCAGAGAAGCAAGCCATTCCAAAATGGGCCAGATTTGGTATTACCTAAGTCTTGATACTCTGGGCAAATATCGTATTTTCAAAAGTCTGGCTGAAGCATAGTGAATTAATGGAAAAAGCACTCAGCAGAGAGATAGGGAACTTGGGTTCCTGTTTCAGCTTTGCTACTAAATTTTTGTCCTTGTCATTCTACTGTTCTGGGCTTTATTTTCCAAATCTGTAAAATGAAGGTGGGTACCTTCCAGAACTAAAATTACACAGTCCCCTCACAGTTCGTTTATAACAGCCACCTCTCTGATGTCCTTCAATGTCATGGTCCTCCAGCTACCAATGCAAATCCCACCTTTCCCCCTCACTCCTTCAGTTTGGCCTCACCACATGGGAAAACGCGTTCTCTAATGTCCATCAACGTGAAACTGTGGCTTGTATTTAAACACTTTTTCAAACTACCCTGAGTTTGAACATGGGTATGTTTTATTCTTCCTATGTCGTGTGTAAGTTCCTTTGGGAAAAAGACCAAGAATTTCATGTCCCCCAGACACACCTAGCACAGTGCTGGGCACATCCCAGGGGCTCAGTCAGGGCCTTCCAATCTTACCAACAGATGGGTGTGCAAGTAAATTTAGGGTTACTGCTACTACGCTGATGTTCTCCCAACCCCAGGTCACCAACCCAGCCAGGAATCAGCTACAATCTGTCCTTTCTTGTTAAGGGATACCTTACTGCAAGGTTGGCTGGGACTGATTTACCTGATCATGGGCGGTGCTACCCTACAAACTCTGAATACTCTTGAACAAGTAAATACAGCACCTGTTTCCATAGGACTTTTAAAGTTGCACAAACTTTGTGAAGACAATGAGCAGTTTCTTTCTTGGATTTGCACTCCAGAAACATAAAGACACCTCTCTGTGGAGGTACAATGAGACTCAGGACAAAAGTACAAAACACCACCAATTCAAACAATCTCCTCTGTTACAGAACATATATATGACTTCTGTAATCTGAGTTGATTCAGCCTATAGATGGCCTCAAGGCAGAATCAGCCCTCAAGTCTTTTTTTTTTTTTTTTTTTTTCAGTATGAAAGAAAGAATTTTAAAGTGATGGGGAAAATCCAAAAGCAAGAGAGCCTCACGTGAATGTCAAATACTAGGTGTTTGCTTTTTTTTAAACCAAATCTACTATCTGTGTCTTAGAGGGTCCCCAGAGTTTAAGTCCATTTCAAATGGGACTGTAACAACCTACTTCTTCTCACAAATGGGCCTTGAGAGCTCGTTTGGAGGGGTTTAACAGGAGAGCTCAGCCCCTGGTGTGTTCATTGGCCAAGCAGGTCTTCCATATATGAAAGGTCGTCTCTTTGGTGGAAGGCTTAGCACTGTGAGGGGGTGGTGGAAGGAAGAAGCATGGCCCAGCCTGGCAGATGTAGTCAGATCACCCTGGTTTCAGTAGTGTGACAGACGGGCAGCTGGCTTGCTCTGCTCCCCATTTGGGGTGGGGGGTTTAGACACTGTAGCCACTGAGGCTGTTGGCCACAGTTGCTCTCTCAGACCAAGAGCTCCACTGTCCTTCCTGGAAAGAAGACTCTTTCAGTTCTATTTTATGTACAGAAAGAGTGATTATTTGAGGCTTGAATACAGAAATTAATGGCACAGGCCAAATGAAGGCTTAACAAAATGAAGACTTTGTTTATTTTATGTTTAAAAGTTTAAGGCAGTTTCACTGAATTTTCATTTAAGGTGTTTTTTTAAATGTCATTTGCTTTTTTTCCCCTGGTAGTTCAAAAATGTCATACTAAAAGTTAATTCATAATTTACCCGCAGGTATACACCTAAAAACATGAATGAAGATATATGTACAAGGACGTTAACTGAGACATTATTTTTAGTATCAGGAAAAATGGAACAAAACCATGTATTCATGGTATTCTAATCAGTAACAAACTGATTAGAATAATATGTGTCATGATTCCACTTGGGAAAACACAGTAACTCTGTATATGCATAAAAAGTACATACGATTGTATGGACACAGGAAAGGTCTAGAAGGACAGTCACTGCACTAAACAGCGGCTGTCTCCAGAGGATGGGGTGGGGGATGTTTGGTGAGTAGGGAAGACTTTTAACACATACAATTTTACCCTGTTAAATTTTTTTTTTACAAGTATATTTAGTTTTTTAATTGGTCCTCAGGTAACAGCACTGGATTAACCATATATAACATATTATCACTATGGATTCATGCATGGCCCACTTTTACTAAAGTTAGTTAACCAGTTATTTTTAATAATAAAGCACCCTTGAACACACCACCCAAAATAAAAGGTAGATCCTTGACAATAATCTAGATCTAACCATATGCTCCTCCTTACCATCATATTGTTTTCCCATACTCCAGGCAACCACCACCCCAAATCCCATGTCCATTATTACTTGTGTACTTAATAAATAAAACATGACAAACAAGTAAACGCACACAATTAAATTCAGTGCTCGTCAATCAAACAGAAATATCACCGATTTAATTCTAGGCTTTTCTCTGCACATACAGCAACCCCATCTGCCATTTTTTCAGTGGTGCAGTGTTAGTCACCCTGGGTGCTCTAGCAGGTCAAGGCACTAGCTTCCCACCAGGAAACATCAAGAGCCAAGAGAGAAACATTTTTCGATGGAGATCATCTCCCTAGGAGCAAAGTATCAATAAATCAATGGCTGATTCAAATCCGTCCTCACTACATGATTTTAAAATTATCTAGTTGAGCAGAGCAGGCTTTCCCTCTAGGTAGGCAGTAAGCATTTAGTAATAGCAAGTGATGATCTCTTTAATATATAGGGTTTCTCAGCCTCTTACCAAGTAGAGAAGTTTTAATTTACTACATTTTAAGAGACAACACAAAATAGAAGAGTGCCACAGGGCAAAGAAAGCATGAAATTAAGACAATCTGTATAATAGAACTCAACTTATTTGAAAACCTGCCTTTTAGGCTGTTTCAATCAATCAATTTTTACATCCTTTGGTTCTCTGAATTCTGAGCCTCCATTTAAAATTAAATCCAACATTAAGCATTTGGGAAATAACACTGCATTGTTATATATACTTTTCTAGTTTGGGTTGAATCCATACTCATTGATAAGGAAATGCTTTTCCAAGTGTGATAATTTTTAAAGTAATAGCTTCTCTGATCACCTATAACTTGTAAAAACCCATGTCAACTCTTTGCAAGCAGGCATGACTTAGTCTAGTATTCTACAAAAAGAAAATTCTCAAACTTAAATCAGAAGAGTATGGAAATCTCAGAAGCTTCCTCTGGGTCTCCTAATGTCTGCTTCTTCAAAATAAAAATTACAATTAACAGATTCTCCGCTATTGACATGTAATTAATATGGACAGGTAGTCCAAAATGGCAAAGAAGTCAAAATTATTTATATTTAGAGTATATCTGAATAAGACAGCCTCTCATGGTCTTGATTTTATTGCCTGGAGACTGTCAGTGAGACTGAAAGGGTCCCCTAGCACTCCCTTTCTGCCTTCCTGCTCAGCTCCCTCCCACCCCACCCACGACCTCGGCCAGGAAAGGGTCCCATGAACAGACTGCACTACTCCTCTCTCTAAAAAAAATTATTTGTAGTGGTTTACAGTTTCCAAGGTGAGAAGGAATTCGATATTTCGACTTTCATGTTGCTGAGCTGGAGACCACAGTGGAGAGGGTAAATAGTATTAAAAGCCTTATGCCTCCTACATTCAACTGTATCAATGGGAGATGTAGCCAAGGTACCTGCAAGTAATGAAAACCAAACATTGCTTAACATTCGAGTGTAACTTGGGAAGGGGTGGGAAGGGCCTAAAGCAACGGGGTTAGCATCCTGTTTCATCGCCACTTACTCTTCTTTCCTGAGAAGCTCCTCTTCGGATTCCGTCAGGCGTTGCCTCAGCGCTGCGATCATCTCCACGGCCACATCCACCTGTCTATTCAGGGCCCGCTCTCGCCTCTGCACTTCCTGCTTTTTCTGAGTCAGCTGCACAAAAGCTGCCCGAACTTCCAACAGTTCAGCCGTTTTCTGGGCCAGCTCTTTGGTGAGTTTATCGATTCTCTTCTCAATGGTCCTGTCCACGGCCTCGACCATCTGATTGAATTTTTCTCTGACATGTGCCTCGAAAGCTGCTTTGGTGTCTGAGGTGGGAAGGCCAGGACTGGACCTCGGGCCATCCAGCGAGTCTGCACGTAGGTCTACCGTAGTGTAGGTCTGCACATAGGACACAGGCCTCTCTGCCACCACCTCAAATGGCTTCCTGTCCTTGCAGTGTTCATGCGAAATGCTACACAAGTTAACATAGCTCGGTTTCTGCTTCACTGTGTTGCCACAGCTCTGCAATTTTCCCTGTTTCAGGGGTTCTGAGGAAGTGACTAGGTGTGTGTCTTTGAGGGACGGAAAGAGGCTGCATTTTGTCAAGAGGGTTCTTTCCTGGTAGCTGTGACTGAATTCCAGATGGGCCCTCAATGAGGACAGGCTTCTAAATCTGGTATGGTCCCCACACCTCGGGCAGCGGAATGGCAGGCACACAGCGACATTCTCAAAGGACTCCTGCCAGGGGTATCTGCTTTCCTCAAAAGCCTTCTGTTGCATTACTCTCAAAGTCCTGGGCAGGGGAGAATAAAACAGGTAATTGGCACGTCTGTTTAAAAAATGCTACTGAAATGATTGTCGCTCATCATCTCATGAGGACAGAGGCTTTTAAATTCCAAATGACTTTTGCATTTAATATCTTATTACTAAAATTAAAAACCTACAATCCATGGGCCAAATCCAGCCACATTCCACTCATTTGCATATTGTCTACTGCTGCTTTTGCACTAAACGATACAGTGAGTAGTTGAGACAGAGGCTCTACAGCAGGCTAAGTCAAAACTACTCACTACTTGGCCTTTATCGACAAAGTTTGCCAACCCCTGCTTGGGATAAAAAAGGTGGGTAACATTCCCTTTCCACAGATGAGAAGACTGGAGCAAGAAGGTAAAGTAATTAATCCAAGGTCAAATGGACAGTGTCAGATTCCAACGTGGAATTCAAGTTTCCTGCCCTCCTGAATTTAGTACAGTAACTGCAAAAAAGTGTCCTATTTTACTGATGACACTGATAAGCATGAATACAAAAAAATGAGAAAAACTCACATGAATTGCCAAAACAGGTCCTAAGACAGCAAGCTCAGCAATCTTTCCTCAAGTATAGGAAAGGTTATCACTCAAACTAGGTGCAGTGGCATTAAGCACACAATCAGCTGAAAAATTTTCAACCTGAGATTTTTGCCCTTAATTTTGTTTTTAAATTATTGCCATGATGATTTAAATCAAAGTGTTATCATAATAATGATGCCCCCCGCAATACTCCAGATTTACTGAAATCTGGAAACCCAATATGTCAAATACTACTGGACGTTAAGTGGGGCCACGGACAAGATTTTATTAAAACAGAGTGTTCTGGATGGATTTGTCTTGTCTCTGTTTTAACACGACAACCTCTAGGATGGCCAAAGTTTGAACCAGGTAGGTATCAGCATAACTCTTTTAATAACGGGACGTTCTTATTTCCTTGCAGACATTTATTATCTTAGCTCTAGCAACAGATGACTGCTAGCAACCCGGTTCCACAAGCAGCGCATATCAATTCCCTCCAGGAAGGGTTTCTTCTTAAATGTAACAAGCGCTGGGCCCCAAACAGAGGTCTAGACTGAGAAGTGTTGTTCCTAGGCCCCTCAACCTCTTCAGAAGTAGAGGCGCCAACGGTCCCCACATAGCTAGGCAAAGCTTCCAGGTTAATAAGCCTCTGGCCCCCAAAGAAGGGACCCTCTTCCTGTGCTACACCAGGCTGTTGGACCACGGGTTTTCTGGAGATAGGATGCCAACCCTGGCCGGAAACTCAGGCCAGAGGTGAAGAAGGGGAACTCGGGATTCTAGGGAGCAAGGGGAAGGGGTGGAATCCCTGCATGGGGAAATGGGGGATCACGCACTCCGGGAGTACGCAAGGTTTCAATGGCCCAGAGGAAGCTCCAGTTCACAGGGTGGGCGGACAAGCCCTGATTTCCTCTGCCTAAGCAGGGCAGGCTGGAAATGACTCTGCCTCGGGGGTCCCGGCTCTCCCCGCCCCTGCCCCGCAGCGTGCCAGCCCGCCGGTGCCAGAGTGGATACATGCGCACACGAGTTCCCGCAGGCGGGGGCCGAGAAGCCCAACTCCCCGCCGTGGTGCGGGGACGGGACCTACTGCCTAGCCCGGAAGGCCCCCTCTGCCGCTCCCCCTGGGCCGGGCCGCGGGCGCAGATGCCCACTTACCCGACTTGTTGCTGCACCTGCAGCTGCTGCTGCCGCTGCCGCCGCGACGCTTCTACTGCTGCGGGTGCGAAGCGGTTTTCAGCAGAGCCGTAAATCAGGCTGAGCTGGTCCGCTCCCACCCCCCGCGCACCCCCGCTCCGGGACGAGCGGCGTCCAGGGCGGAGCGTGGCGCGGGCCGGCGGGGGCGCCGTGCGCGGTCGCCGGGGTCCCGCGCGCTGAGAGAGCTTATGCCCTGGGGGTCCCGGACTGCCGTGGTCTCGCAGGGGACACCCCTGCTCTGCTCAGCTGCCGAGAGCCCCGTCTGCCCTCCCCCAGCCGTGGAGCGGGATCGGGCTCAGGATTCCACTGACATCACCGGGAGCGGTGCTGGGATCGCTCCCCTGGAGAGGAAGGAGGAAAGCGTGCCAGCCTCGGAGGCGCTGCGCTTTCCGCAGGCCCTGGCAGGGCTTTTTCGCGCTTTACAGTTATTGGGGAGCGGGAGAGTGTGCATCAGGATGAAGCACGGCTGGGCATCTTCTTTGAAAATCTGCCGGCTGGAAGATCCGGCTGTATACGTTAGGACCTCTTCATCCTAACATCCCCAAATAACTAACCTAGAGAGTCTACCCTAACCTTCCTAGCGAGTGTCCTCGAGCTAAGTTAACCGGCAGAACTAAATCTAGAAAAGTACAGGGTTGTGAATAAATAAGGAAACGAGACCCGCACCATTCGCACCCCCATCTCTGAGGGGCACCCTCCCCCCCAGCAAAAGTGAAGATTTATCATCCTAAAGGGAGGTTTCTTTCCTTCTAAAGGACACTGATGACTCAGCTTTTCTTTTTTTTTTTTTAAACCTCTTTTGGAATATTCCTAGTCTAACTGTTGAAATATGAAACCAGAATAAAAGTTACCATTGGGTTTTCTTGTCAAAGGAGAGGATTTTTTCATCTGCGGACACTTACTCTAATGAATCTTCTTGACTCCATAGGCTGTCTCTCTTCTCAGAACTTACTCATTTCAACCTTGATTTTATTTTAACTGTAAATATCTCAGTAATTGTCTTTTTTGTTTGTTTGTTGTTTTGTTTTGTTTTGCAAATGAATCATCACATCAATGTAATTAAGAGTCCAAACTCTGGAGTTAGGCTTGATTCAAATCCTAGTTCTAGAATTGAAGTGTATTTTACAATATATTAAATATGGTGATTACATTAACCAAAAATTGACCTTAGAAGAACTGAACAGGGACCCTCTCAGATGTGAGTACGCTCCTGAGAAGGGAACCCAGTTCAGTTCCTATACCTTCTCCATGTCTGCGATACGCATGTGTGTGCAGAGTCCCCTGGGTTGCAGAGCTCATAAGTGGCCTGAAGATCAGAGGCAGTCCTTTGGAATCAGACAAATCATTTCACACACCGAGTGTCAGGTAATTATGAAAATCCGGGGAGGTTATGGATGAACTCTCTCCAGACTGACTGTAAGGATTAAGTAGCATCTGCTGCTACATCTTCATCTCCCTAATGCAACTAATTGCATTCATGTCTTCTGTTTTTCAACCAGTGTAATTGTGTACCTACCATCTACCAGTTCTAATCACTTGCATCATATAAGCTTCAGAGTCAGAGCTGTAATCTGGCTTTCAAGCCTCCACCAGAATAATCTACTAGAAAACTCTATTTCTGTTAAATTTCGTTGGCATGGCAACCACCACGCAACACCATGCCTTAAATCCCACAGCAGTCTGTTAGCCAGAGTGAGTCTGCAGAGAGCAGGCTGTATACAGAGGCTAAAAATAGACAATTTTACAGCGAGGTTTCCCCTGCCCCACTAGGAGGAGTGTGACTAACTTGCTCCCTTTGGTGGGGTCAAACATGAGCCAGTTGAGAGAATGGGCTAATCTTCCAGTTTACAGATTTCTCCACCCCAGTGCCTGGACTAGGAATGTGGAGACCCAAGGTCTAATACCAGCTTCACTCCCGAATTAGCTGTGTGAGATTCAATGCAAGAGGGGCAACATCTCTGGGCTTCAGTGCCATCATTTGTAAAAGGCAGGAGCTGGAATGGACTAAGGATTTTCCAGTGCCACAGTCCTAGCTGCTAGTTCAGTTAATGTGTTTGTCATTTACCTGCTAGTGTGGATGGGGTGGCTAGCAGAGAGGACATGGCAGGCAGGCGTGGTGCTGGCTAAGTTTGTCATTTGTCAACAAGTGATTTGGCAAAAATCATTAGGTGTGATCTCTGGTAATTATAGCTGACGTAGGGAGTGCTTATCACATGCCGAGGACAGTGCTAAGTGATTTTCACATAATATGCCATTTAACCTTCCTAACAAGGCCAAGAGAGAGAGATTACTAGTATCCCTATTTCATAAATGAGGAAACTGAGTCATAAAAATAGTAGAATTAATAGATAATTTTTACATAGGTAGTAAATTATATAGCTGAAATTTGAACCCAGGCTACCTAAATTCAGAACCTGCATGCTTGACCATTATTCCATTGTATCTCCAGTGCCCAGATCATTGCCTGTTCCCCTAAGGGCCCTCAAAAACTAATTGTTGAATGTGCAGTGAATGACCACTATGCTAGAAGGTTCTCAGTGCATATTATTCACAAAGCTTCAAAGCCCTTTCCTTTCTTAGTAGTTTATAATGTGAAGAGAAACCTTTGAGACATCTGCCCTAAGCGAAATGGTTGTAGGGGAGGTAGAAAACTCGTTGCTCTGGAATAAAATATACAGAAAAAGATACAGTTAAAATATGAGTATTGTTAGGTAATGAGTCTGAATTATGTAATTATGTGAAAAATGAATTGTGGAACTGATGCTCTGTCAAAATAGGGCCTGTTTTCTAGGACCTAGAATACATAGGCAATTTTCTCCTACTATTTTAGGCAAAAGTTATATTTGTTTTTAGAAGCAGAGAGGAAAAAGAGGGCACTTAGAACTGTGGGCAAGCGAGAACTGAACTTGTGAATAACATATAGGCTATAGAAATAAATCTGATTGGGAAAAAGGATTCCTGCCACCTCCCCTGTCTCAGCCTCCCACAGCAGGTCCTAGGTTGTGCTAAGACCATAAGATGAGTTGAAAGGATAAGTTCTTTGGAACAGTATTATTATAAGGTTCTTCAGTCTCTACCTTCTAGTGTAACGTCTCGCTAAAAATGAGTTGTTAGTGTACTTTAAACTTTTTATTGGAGACGAATATACCTATACTAGTTTTTCATATCGTAAGGGAAAACCCTAATGAATTTTCACAACTAGAAGCATTCATGTGAGCAGCATCCAGATCAAGAGACAGCAATTCCCTGCCTCAGAATACTCCTTGGTATTCCTAGCAAGCACTTGTGCCCTCCTCCACGAGGGTAACCATCATCCTGACTTCTACCATCATGGCACAGGCCTGCCTCTGTATGCTTCATGTAAATGAAATCCTATTGTATGTACCCTTTTTTAGTTTGGGTAGATACTGCCTAATAGTAGTCCAAAATGTTGTACCAGTTTACAAACCTAACAATGTATAAGAATTCCAAATGCTACGTACACATCCTCTTCAACTCTTGGAATCTTCTGACTTTAATTTAACCATTCTGGTAGCTGTGTAGTGATAATCTCACTGTGGTTTAATTTAGAAGTCCCTGACGGCTAATGAGGTTGAAGTACCTTTTCACACAGGTTTAGGATATTTGGATATCCTCTTCTGAAGTGTCTGTTCAAAAAGTTTTTTTCTGTTTTCTCTTGTGTTGTCTTCTTCTTATTGATTAGTAAAAGTTTGTACATATTCTAGATATCACTCCTTTGTTAGATATACATATGGGGATTTTTTTTCTCTGTGTTAGTGCCCTTTATGTCTTTAAGAAATCTCTACCTATTGCAAGGTCATGAAGATGTCTTCCTATGTTCTCCTCTAAAAGCTGTATTGTTTTATTTTCACATTTAGCAATCCATCAGCAATCCATCTGGAATTAATTGTTAGGTAATGGTATAGGAACGGGTACATATGTATATATGTATTATTCACATATCCAATTAATCCAGCAACATTTACTGAAAATACTATTCTTTCACCCATTGCATTGTTGCCTTTGTCATGAATCAGATGACCATTCGTTTATAGGCCTTCTAATGTAGTCACTGGTAGTTCATATAACTTTATATCAATCCCATGAGGTCCTCATTACTATAGCTTTATGATGGGTTTTGTTCTCAGGTAGAATGAATCTTCCAGCTTTGCTCTTCTTTTTCAGTTTCTTTAGATATCTTGGCCTTTTTTTTTTTTTTAGTATAGTATGATAGTTAATTTTTAAAAAAATTTTATTGGAGTATAATTGATTTACAATGTTGTGTTAGTTTCAGGTGTACAACAAAGTGAATCAGTTATACCTATACATATATCCACTCTTTTTTAGATTCTTTTCCCATAGAGGCCATTAGAGTTCCATGTGCTATACAGTATGTCCTTAGTAGTTATCTATTTTACATATCCTTGGCCCTTTGCATTTCCATATGAATTTTAGAACCAGCTTTGTCAGCTTCTCCAAAAAAATCCTGCTAGGTTTTTGATTGGAATAGTGTTAATTTACAGATTAATTTGGGAAGAATTGACATCTTCACAATATTGAGCTTTCTGAATATTAAAAGTTTATTTATTTTTTAAAAATATTTATTTATTTGGCTGCACTGGGTCTTAGTTGCAGCATGCAGGATCTTTTAGTTGTGACATGCGAACTGTTAGTTGCAGCATGTGGGATCTAGTTCCCTGACCAGGGATGGAACCCAGGCCCCCTGCATTGGGAGAATGGAGTCTTAGCCACTGGACCACCAGTGATAGTCCCAAAAGTTTATTTCTAAATTTATTTAGGTATGTAGTTTCTCTTAAGGATTTTTATAGTTTTCAGTGTTGGGGCAATGCAAATATTTTGTGATATTTATTTTGAGAGAATTATTTTTGTGTCATTGATATATTGTTACTATTATAAATAGTATATTTTAAAATGTAATTTTCTATTTGCAAATGATATAGAAATACAAATGATTTTTAAATAAGACCTTTTATCTAGCAACATTGCAGATTCAATTATTAGTTCACATAGTTTATAGATTCTTTTGGATTTTCTGGCATATAATCATGCTGTCTACAAATAATGACAACAATTTTTTCTTCCTTTCAAATCCATACATACACATTTAATATATTGCAATGGCTGGGACCTCCAGTAAAATATCAGTTATAAGTAGTAAGAGCTGGCATCTTTGTATCATTCCTAGTCTTAGAAGGAAAGTGTTCAATTTTTTACCATTGGGTATGATGTTTGCTGTTTTTCGTTTTGTTTTGTTTTGTATTATTCTTTAATTATTTAAGAAAGTTGCCTTTTATTCCCAATTTGTGAAGGCTTTGTGTGTATATATATACACATATATATATACATATACATGTATATATATGTAATACATGAGGGAGAGATAAATTTTGTCAAATTGTTTTGCTGCATCTGTCAAGATGTTCATATAATCTTTTTCCTTTTATATGTTAATGTGGTTGGGTTAATTTTTAAATGTTAAGCAGCCAATCTTGCATTCCTAGAATAAGCTCAATTTATGTATCACTAGATTCAATTTTCTATATTTTGTTAAAGATTTTTCATCTGTGTTTATGAGAGATTGGTCTGTTAATTCTCTTTCTTGTAATGTCCTTGTCAGATTTTGGAATTCTGGTTATACTGCTCTCATGAAAGTTGCCTTAGAAAAAACTGTTGTCTCTTTGTTTTCTGGAAGAGATTGTGCAAGATTCATGTTTTATTTTTTTCCCTTAAATTTAGGTAAGAATTTACCAGTGAAACCATGTGAGCCTAGAGTTTTCTTTGTGAGAGATTTTTAAATAATAGATAAAATATGTTTAATAGATATTGAGCTATTCAGATTTTATACTTCTGACAGTTTTGGTAAGTTATATATATATTTAGGAATTTATCTATTTCACCCAAATTGTCAAATTTACTGGTGTTACAGTGTTTAATTACCAAGCAGTTGGCATTATTCTAGTTATATATATATATATTTTTTTGTGGTATGCGGGCCTCCCTCTGCTGCGGCCTCTCCCGTTGCGGAGCACAGGCTCCGGACGCGCAGGCTCAGCGGCCATGGCCCACGGGCCCAGCCGCTCCGCGGCATGTGGGATCCTCCCAGACCGGGGCGCGAACCCGGTTCCCCTGCATCGGCAGGCGGACGCGCAACCACTGCGCCACCAGGGAAGCCCTCTAGTTATATTTTTGTTATTGATTTCTATCTTGATTCTATTTTGTAAAGAAAACATACTGTGATTGACTTCATTTTTTTTCAAATTTGTTGAGTCTTTCTTCAAGATTTTGGTAAAAAATCCATGTGCACTTGAAAAGGTGAATTCTGTAAATGTTTGATGCAGTATTCTATATAAGCCAGTTAGATCAAGCTGGTCAATTGTGTATTGTTTTTACAGATTTTTTTGTTAGACTATCTTATGTGCTATTAAATGAAGTATGCTGAAGTTTCTCATTAAGAGTATGGATCTCTTCATTGCTTCTTTTCATTCTGTTCATTTGAAGCTCTGTTATGGAGTACATACAAATTTAAGATTGTAAATAGCTTCCTTCTAAATTGGCCCTTTTACAATTATGACATTTCATGATTATAATTCTTTTTACATGATGTCTGCAAGTCTGGTAATTCTTTTTGCATTAATTCTACTTTGTCTGATTTTACTATAGATATACTACCTTTGTTTTGTTTAGTGTTTGCATAGCATATTTTTTGTTGTTTTTTACTGTCAACATTCCTGTATCTTTATATTTAAAGTGTGACACTTTAAGCACAATATTGTTGTTGTTGTTTAATCCAGTCTGACAACCATAAACCTTTACTTGGTGTATTTAGTTCATTTATAGTTAATATAATTACCGACATAGTTGGATTTATATATATCATGTTGCTATTTATTTTCTATTCAGGCTGTTTTGTTACTTTTTTCTATTTGTCTTTCCTTCTTTAGGACTAATTAAACTTTTAAAATTATTATTTCATTTATCCCTTCTATTTTCTTGTAATTATCTATCATTAACTATTCATATAACGGTTCTCCTAGATATACAACCCACATCCTTCTCTTACAATAGATTAATACAAATTGTTACTTTTACTATTACCTATCTCTCACTTTGCATTATTGTTCTACATATTGGGTTGGCCAAAAAGTTCATTCATTTTTTTCTGTAAGATGGCTCTGGTAGTGCTTGTCTTTAACTTCATTCAAAACAATTTTGTTAGATTGTATTGTGACAGCTGTCATATCAGCATGCATTAAAAAAAAACTTATTAAGACAGACAAATGGATAAAGAAGATGTGGTACATATATACAATGGACTATTACTCAGCCATAAAAAGGAATGAAATTGGGTCATTTTTAGAAACGTGGATGGACCTAGAGACTCATACAAAGTGAAGTAAGAAAGAGGAAAGCAAATATCGTATATTAACGCATATATGTGGAATCTAGAAAAATGGTACAGATGAACTAGTTTGCAAGGCAGAAATAGAAACACAGATATAGAACAAATGTATGGACACCAAGGGGAGAAAGCGGTGGGGGGAGGGTGGGGAATGAATCGGAGATTGGGATTGACATGTATACACTAATATGTATAAAAAAGATAACCAATAAGAACATGCTGTATAAGTGGAGAAAAGACAGCCTCTTCAATAAGTGGTGCTGGGAAAACTGGACAGCTACATGTAAAAGTATGAAATTAGAACACTCCCTAACACCACACACAAGAATAAACTCAAAATGGATTAAAGACCTAAATGTAAGGCCAGACACTATCAAACTCTTAGAGGAAAACATAGGCAGAACACTCTATGACATAAATCACAGCAAGATCCTTTTTGACCCATCTCCTAGAGAAATGGAAATAAAAACAAAAATAAACAAATGGGACCTAATGAAACTTAAAAGCTTTTGCACAGCAAAGGAAACCATAAACAAGACAAAAAGACAACCCTCAGAACTGGAGAAAATATTTGCAAACGAAGCAACTGACAAAGGACTAATATCCAAAATTTATAAGCAACTCTTGCAGCTCAATAACAAAAAAACAAACAACCCAATCCAAAAATGGGCAGAAGAACTAAATAGACATTTCTCCAAAGAAGATATACAGATCGCCAACAAACACATGAAAGAATGCTCAACATCATTAATCATTAGAGAAATGCAAATCAAAACGACAATGAGATATCATCTCACACCGGTCAGATTGGCCATCATCAAAAACTCTAGAAACAATAAATGCTGGAGAGGGTGTGGAGAAAAGGGAACCCTCTTGCACTGCTGGTGGGAATAATGTAAATTGATACAGCCACTATGGAGAACAGTATGGAG
>NC_041233.1:15146578-15184711 GCF_002837175.3 Physeter macrocephalus | reverse complement strand
TAAAAAATATAAAAATATTTTATATTTATATAAAAATATATTTTTATATAAAAAAATCCTAAAGTAGTTACAATTATTTGTAATGAAAAAAGAAACATCAAAATTGGTGAATTTTTGTTAGCCATTTTAATATCGAAGATGGAAGGAAAAAAAGCAACATATTCAGTATATTATGCTTTATTATTTCAAGAAAGGTAAAAACATAATTGAAATGCAAAAAGAGATTTGAGCAGTGTATGGAGAAAGTGCTGTGACTGATCGAACATGTCAAAAGTGGTTTGCGAAGTTTTGTGCTGGGGATTTCTTGCTGGACAATGCTCCACAGTCGGATAGACCAGTTGAAGTTGATAGCAATTAAATCGAGATATTAATTGCGAACAATAAATGTTATACCATGCGAGAGATAGTCAACATACTTAAAATATCCAACAAGCCCTGAAAATCATTTGCACCAGCTTGGTTATGTTAATCGCTTTGATGTTTGGGTTCCACATAAGTTAAGCGAAAAAAACCTTTTGACCTTATTTCCGCATGCAGTAGAGACCGTATTTCTCTACTGAAACGTAACGGAAACGTTCCGTTTTTAAAACAAATTGTGACGGGCGATGAAAAGTGGGTGCTGTACAATAATGTGGAACAGAAGAAATCGTAGAGCAAACAAAATGAAATGAACCACCACCAACCATACCAGTGGTTGGTCTTCATCCAAAGAAGGTGATGTTGTGTATATGGTGGGATTGGAAGAGAGTCCTCTATTATGAGCTCCTTTCGGAAAACCAAATGATTAATTCCAAGTACTGCCCCCAATTAGACCTATGGAAAGCAGCACTCGACGAAAAGCGTCCGGAATTAGTCAACAGAAAACGCATAATCTTCCATCAGGATAACGCAAGACCATGTTTCTTTGATGACCAGGCAAAAACAGTTACAACTGGGAAGTTCTGATTCATCTGCCATATTCACCAGACATTGCACCTTCGGATTTCCATTTATTTCAGCCTTTACAAAATTCTCTTAATGGAAAAAAATTTCGATGCCGTGGAAGACTGGAAAAGGCACCTGGAACGGTTCTTTGCTCAAAAGATAAAAAGTTTTGGGAAGATGGAATTATGAAGTTGCCTGAAAAATGGCAGAAGGTAGTGGAACAAAACGGTGAATACGCTGTTCAGTAAAGTTCTTGGAGAAGATGAAAAATGTGTCTTTTATATTTACTTAAAAACCAAAGGAACGTTTTGGCCAACCCAATATAATGTAAACCTCATGTGACGTTATGATTATTGTTTTGTACAATTAATGCTCATTTATATTACCAATTTAGTTTCCCTTTCTGGTGTTCTTCATTTCCTCCTGCATTTTCATGTTTCTGTTTGGGATCATTTTCCCTCTACCTGAAGACACTTTTAAATTTTACTTTCAGAGAAAACTTTCTACCAACAAATTCCCTTAATTTTGTTTGTCTGAAATGTACTTATTTCACTATCACTGTTTTATTTATTTATTTAATTTTTTTTTTTTTTTTTTTTTTTTTTCTTCACTGTGCAGCATGTGGGATCTTAGTTCCCCAACCAGGGATCGAACCCACACCCCCTGCATTGGAAGCGTGAAGTCTTAACCACTAGACCACCAGAGAAGTCCCACCACCACTGTTAAAAGATATTTTCACTGAATATAGAATTGTAGGTTGGAAGTAATTTTATTTTAGCTCTCTGAAGATTTCATCAGTTATCTTCTAACTTTCATTGTGCAGGGGCTGCTGGAGTATACTACCAAGACTCTTCTTTTTTTTTTTTTTTTTTTTTTTTTTGTGGTATGCGGGCCTCTCACTGTTGTGGCCTCTCCCGTTGCAGAGCACAGGCTCCGGACGCGCAGGCTCAGTGGCCATGGCTCATGGGCCTAGCCGCTCCGCGGCATGTGGGATCTTCCCGGACCAGGGCATGAACCCGTGTCCCCTGCATCGGCAAGCGGGCTCTCAACCACTGCGCCACCAGGGAAGCCCCAAGACTCTTCTTTGAAGATGGAGGTACTTCTCCTCTTGCATTGAGTGTTATACACTCACAGAACATAGCTTGGTCCTTCCCCAAGAATCACCCTTGGATGAAGACAGTGCCTCACTCAAATATCTTCATGTGGAAACCATCCTGTGCTTGAGACAGAACTTCTCCCCTGGCTGATCTTTTTTTCTCAAGTATGTAAAACTGCAGGAGATTTCACCTTGCTTTTTAGAAGCCTAACTCCCCAATGTCCCACTTGCCTCCAGAATTCACTGTGCTTTTGAGGCCCCTCAAGTCTCCAATGTGTTACTCCAGCCCACATGACCACTAAAAGCTTACTGGTTTATCTTTTCCCTGAGCAGAGGCTCTCCTTTTGGCTAAGCCAGACCTTCATTCTGAACCCAGGATCAGCAAATGCCTCCAAGGAAAGAACAGCTGGTGACTGACAGCTCATCTGGGAATGAGTAGTAGGCCTTGTTATTGAATGAATGTTTATATCCCCCACAAAATCCATGTGTTGACACCCTAAGCTTCAGTGTTATAGTATCTGGAGATGGGGCTTTGGGGAGGTAATTAGGGTTAGATGACATAATGAGGGTGGGCCCTCATGATGAGATTAGTGCCCTTATAGGAAGAGACACCGGGAGAGCTCACTCTCTGTCTCTTCATGAGCATGCACCAAGGAAGGGCCATGGGAGCACACGGCAAGAAGGCAGCTATCTGTAAGACAGGAAGAACGACCTCCCCTGAACCTGATCATGACCTGATGAAAGGCAACCTGATCTTGGACTTCCACCTTCTAAAACTGTGAGGAAATACATTTCTGTTGCTTAAGCCACTCTGTCTAAAGTATTTTGTTATGGCAGCCTGAGTAGACTAGCATAGTCTTCATTGCTTTTGTAGTTCACTGAGTTTTTTTAAAATATGATTTTTTAAAAATTTATTTGGTCTTTCCTAGTTGTTGCAGTAGGAGTGTTACCCTGACAGGACTTTCCATGTCTTACTGTGAAATGGAAGTCTGATTTATTGAAGTTTTTAAACTGTATTTTTACATTGCTCTCAATATGTAAATTATTTCATTGGTTTCACTACACACGGACTGTTGTCCCCTAGTATCCATTCTCCCTTTGATCCATAGTCAAAGAACCCTCAACTGTTACCTGGGTACAAGCCTGCCCAGGATAAAATCTACATTCTCCAGCCTCCTTTGCAGCTATGTGTGGATATGGTTTCCCTTGAAATGTGAGCAGAAATTATGTGGACAACTTCCTGGTCATATCGTCAAAGGGTCAGTATCTGCTCTCCCCTTCCTTTTTCCCCCTTCCCAGAGGTTGGAATATGCACATGGTGGTGTACCATCTTGTGCTACATGGACAAAGGCAACTCCTTAGGAAAAAGAGAGGAAAAAGGGGTCCGGGCCCCCCACATTTTCAGGGAGCAGAGCCACCATACTAGCTCAGACTTTTACTTGAGAGAGAAATCTACTCTTTTTTGTGGTTTGTGTCATTAATGCTTTTTGTCCCTGTCACATGCAGCTGAATTTATATCCCAGCTAATACACTTAGAATATTTTCATTGTACAGGGTTAGAATGTTGGTATTTGTGAATACATTAACTCATTCAACAAAGTATTTACTATATGTTGTACTATATGTTTAGAGACGAAACTAAAAGTCATGTGTTTAATCCAAAATATCATAGGGAGCAATGATGAATTTTAAACTGAGGAGAGAGGCAATGAGATCTGCATTTTATAAGGATTGATTGGAACCAATACATACCAAATAAATTGGAGAAGAGCAAAAGTTGAGTCAGGAGGAAAGTAAGAGGCTATTACAGGAATCTGAAAGTTGTGATAATGGCTTGAAGTGGTGGCAGTGAAGATGAATAAGATATGGGATTTAAATATAATTTAGGAGGTAGAATCAATAGGAGGGAGGAGATTTTTTTTATGGACGTGGCAAAAGTTGAAGAGATAAGATGACTCCCAGATTTCTGAATTAGGAAAGTGGGTCAGAGTTTGTGCTGAATATGAAGATAGAAAATGCAGAAGAGTAGATTTAGAGGGAGAGATGGAGAGTTCCATGGTGTACCTTTTGAGTTGGGGGTAAGATGATGACTAACATTTTGAACAAGTTTCAGCTGTGGATATCCAGCTGAATCTATTCAATAAGTGCTTGTGGGAACCCTCTTGCACTGTTGGTGGGAATGTAAATTGATACAGCCACTATGGAGAACAGTATGGAGGTTCCTTAAAAAACTAAAAATAGAACTGCCATACAACCCAGCAATCCCACTACTGGGCATATATCCTGAGAAAACCATAATTCAAAAAGAGTTATGTACCACAATGTTCATTGCAGCTCTATTTACAAAATGGAAGCAACCTAAGTGTCCATCGACAGGTGAATGGATAAAGAAGATGTGGCACATATATACAATGGAATATTACTCAGCCATAAAAAGAAACGAAATTGAGTTATTTGTAGTGAGGTGGATGGACCTAGAGACTGTCATACAGAGTGAAGTAAGTCAGAAAGAGAAAAACAAATACCGTATGCTAACACATATATATATGGAATCTAAAAAAAAAAAGGTTCTAAAGAACCTAGGGGCAGAACAGGAATAAAGACACAGACGTAAAGAATGGACTTGAGGACATGGGGACGGGGAAGGGTAAGCTGAGACGAAGTGAGAGAGTGGCATGGACATATATACACTACCAACTGTAAAACAGATAGCTAGTGGGAAGCAGCCACATAGCACAGGGAGATCAGCTTGGTGCTTTGTGTCCACCTAGAGGGGTGGGATAGGGGAGGGTGGGAGGGAGATGCAAGAGGGAGGAGATATGGGGACATATGTTTATGTATAGCTGATTCACTTTGTTATACATCAGAAACTAACACACCATTGTAAAGCAAGTATACTCCAATAAATACGTTAAAAAAAAATAAGTCCTTGTGTATGTGGGTGTGACAAGTAGGAAAGATTTTAGGAGTGGAAGCATAGGTTTCACTATTATTTTTATGCCTTTTGAAGACCATGTTTTAATTATCCTTATCTGTTTCAAATCTTTCCAAGTAGATTGAGGTAAAGACTCATTTTCTTTAAATTGGCAAGATGAAAGGACAGTAGGATGCTCTTCTTTGCAATAATATTGTGATATGTTTGTTACTATCAGGTAGAAAATCAACCAACACTTAACTCCTGTTTCTCCTCCTACTTTACAAATACTAATTAGTATTCAAATCACTAACGCATTGTAAGAGCTTCACAGAGATTATTCATGTACTTCCTGGTTGCTGGGGATCCAATTTATCCACATAGTAGATTGGACACACAGGAAGTGACTAACATATGAGGTGTTAAGTTGCATGATGAAATAAGCAAAGCAGGTAGAATTCTCTGAGTTGAAAGCTTACAAGAGTGAGAAAAAAAATTTTTCCCTCTGGAATAGTGTTCAGATATTATCCAGAGCTTCTTTATCCAGTTTGTATCTACATATAATAATATCATATATTTCAATAGTATATATCTTGGTAATAAGATATATTTCTTCTTTTTCCTCTTGTTGCCACCCTGTGGCTATTTGCAGAGACAGATTCTGTGATATCATTCATGCATTCAAGCAAAGTTCTACCCCATATGATCCTTGTTTGCTTGGTCCCAGGTATGGAAACTGAGTGTTTTGAACACACGATACTCTTTCTGACCTCAGGAACATCCTAGAAGTCTTCCCTTAACCACACCCAAATATCCTAGATCTAGACTGAGTCCTCTCCCTTAGATTAGGAAAACTTTCCCCCTACTTTGCTATCTGTATTAGTTCACCTGAGTTATTTTTTTCATTACAGAATCCTATGAGTCCTTCTTAGAATCAAGCAAAATCTGTAGTATCTATTTTATTTTTTCTTTTTTAAATTGAAATACAGTTGACATACAATATTATGTTAGTTTCAGGTGTACTACATAATGATTTGACATTTGCATACATTATGAAAAGATCACCATAATAAGCCTAGTGACCATCTGCCCCCATACAAAGTTATTACAATATTATTGACCATATTCCTTATGCTGTGTATTACATTCCCGTGACTTATTTATTATACAACTGGAGGTTTATACCTCTTAACCCCCTTCACCTATTTCACTGACTTCACAACCTCACTCCCTTCTGGCAAACCCCAATTGTTCTCTGTATCTTTGAGTCTGTTTTCATTTTGTTTTATTTATTTGTTTTGTTTTTTAGATTCCACCTGTAAGTAAGATCATGTGGTATTTCATCTTTCTCTGTCTGACTTATTTCACTAAGCATAATATCTTCTCGATCCATCCATGTTGTTGCAAATGGAAAGATTTAATTTTTTTACAGCTGAGTAATCTGTCATTATAACATGTATACCACATCTCCTTTATCCATTCATCTATTGATGAACACAGGTTGCTTCCATATCTTGGCTATTGTAAATAAGGCTACAATGAACATTGGAGTGCATATATCTTTCGAGTTAATATTTTTGTTTTCTTTCAGTAAATACCCACAGGTGAAATTGCTGGATCATATATTAGTTCTATTTTCAGTTTTTTGACAAACCTCTGTACTGTCTTCCATAGTGGTTGCACCAATTTAAATCTCCATCAACAGTGCACTAAGGTTCCCATTTTTCCACATTCTCACCAATATTTGTTCTTTCTTTCTTTCTTTTTTCTTTTTTTTTTTTAACAATAGCCATTCTGACAGGCGTGAGGTGGTATCTCCTTGTGGTCTTTATTTGCATTTCCCTGATGATTAGTGACATTGAACATCTTTTCATGTATCTTCTTTGGAAAAATATCTTTTCATGTGTCTTCTTTGGAAAAATATTCAAGTCCTCTGCCAATTTTTTAATCAGGTTGTTTATTTTCTTAATGTTGAGTTGTATGAGTTCTTTGTATATTTTGGATATTAACCCCTTATCGGTTATATCATTTGCAAATATCTTCTGCCATTTAGTAGACTGCCTTTTTGTTTTGTTGATAGTTTCTTTCACTGTGCAGAAGCCTTTTAGTTTGATGTAGTTCCATTTGTTTATTTTTGCTTTTGTTTCCTAGGCCTGAAGAAACATATCCAAAAAATTATTCTAAGACCAGTGTCAAAGAACTTACTGCCTCTGTTTTCTTCTAAAAGTTTTATGGTTTAATGTCTTACATTTAAGTCTTTAATCCATTTTGAGTTTATTTTTGTATATGGTGTGAAAAAGTATTCCAGTTTGATACCTCTGCATGTAACTGTCCCATTTTCCCAATTCCATTTATTGAAGAGGTTTTCTTTTCCCGATTGCATATTTTTATCTCCTTTGTCATAGATTAACTGATCACATAAATGCGAGTATGTTTCTGGGCTCTCTATTCTGTTCCATTGACCTATGTGTCTGTTTTTGTGGCAGTACAATACTGTTTTGATTATTGTAGCTTTGTAGTATAGTTTGAAATCAGGGAGCATGATGCTTCCAACTTTGTTCTTTCTTGGGATTGTTTTGGCTATTCAGGGTCTTTTGTGTTTCCACACAAATTTTAGAATTATTTTTTCTAGTTCTGTGAAAAATGCCATTGGTATTTTTATAGAAATTATATTGACTGTATAGATTGCCTTGGGTAGTATGGTCGTTTTAACGTTAATTCTTCCAATCCATGAGCACAGTTTATCTTTCCATTTGTCTGTGTCATCTTCAATTTATTTCATCAATGTCTTATGGTTTTCTGAGTACAAATGTTTTACCTCCTTGGTTGGGTTATTTCCTAGGTATTTTATTCTTTTCGATACACTTGTAAATGAGATTGTTTACTTAATTTCTCTTTCTGATAGTTTGTTATTAATGTATAGAAACAGAACAGATTTCTGTATATTAATTTTGTATCCTGCAACTTCACTGAATTCATTTATTAGTTCTAATACTTTTTGGTGGCACCTTTAGGATTTTCTATGTATAGTATTCTGTCATCTGCAGACTGTGACAGTTTTACTTCTTCCTTTCCAGTTAAGATGTCTTTATTTCTTTTTCTTGTTGATTGCTATGGCTAGGACTTCCAATACTATGTTGAGTAAAAGTGGCAAGAGCATGCATTCTTGTCTTGTTCCTGATCTTTGAGGAAATGCTGTCAGCTTTTCATCATAGAGTATGATCTTGGCTGTTGGTTTGTCATATATGACTTTTATTATGTTGAGTTATTTCTCTCTATACCCACTTTCTGGGGAGTTTTTATCATAAGTGGGTTTTGAATTTTGTCAAAAGCTTTTTCTGCATCTATTGAGATGATCATTCTTTAATTCATTAATGTGATATAGCACATCGATTTGCAGATATGAAGCATCCTTGCATCCCTGGATTAAATCCCACTTAATCATGTTGAATTCGGTTTGCTAATATTTTGGTGAGGAGTTTCACGTCTATGTTCGTCAGTGATATTGGCCTGTAATTTTCTTTTTTTTTGGTGGGGGGAGTTTGTCTGGTTTAGTATCAGGGTGATGCTGGCCTCATAGAATGAGTTCAAAAGCATTTTTCCTCTTCAAGTTTTTTGGACTAATTTGAGAAGGGTAGGTGTTAACTCTTCTTTAAATGTTTGGTGGAATTCATCTGTAAAGCCATCTGATCCTGGAATTTCATTTGTTGGGAGTTTTTAAATTACTGATTCAATTTCACTCCTAGTAATCAATCTGTTCATATTTTCTATTTCTTCCTCATTCAGTCTTGAGAGAGTGCATATTTCTAAAGATGTATCCCTTTCTTCTGTGTTGGCCATTTTATTGGCATATAAGTGCTCGTAGTAAACTCTATGAGTCTTTGTATTTCTGTGGTGTCAGTTGTAACTTCTCCTCTTTCATTTCTAATTTTATTTATTTGGGCCCTCTCTCTTTTTTTCTTGATGAGCCTGACTAAAGGTTTACCGATTTTTTTTTAATCTTTTCAGAGAACCAGCTCTTAGTTTCATTGATTTTTCTTATTGCTTATTTAGTCTCTATTTCATTTATTTCTGCTCTGATCTTTATTATATTCTTTCCTCTACTAACTTTGAGTTTTGTTTGTTCTTTTTCTAGTTCCTTTAGGTGTGAGTTTAGATTGTTTATTTGAAATTTTTCTTGTTTCCTGAGGTAGGCTTGTATTGCTATAAACTTCCCTCTTATAACCACTTTTGCTGCATTCTATAGATTTTGGATTGTTGTGTTTTATTTTCATTTGTCTGCAGGTATTTTTTTGTTTCCCCTTTGATTTCTTCGCTAACTATTTGTTGTTTAATAGGATATTGTTTAGCCTCAACATGTTTGTGTTTTTTGAAGTTTATTTCTATTCTCATAGCTTTGTGGTTTATATTAAGTCTGTCTGGTCTAATGTGTCATTTAAGGCCAGTGTTTCCTTCTTGATTTTCTGTCTGGATGTCCTGTCCATTGATGTCAGTGGGGTGTTAAAGCCTCCAACTATGATTGTGTTACTGTCAATTTCTCCCTTTATGTTTATTTGCTTTATGTATTTTGGTGCTCCTATGGTAGGTGCATATATATTTATAATTGTTGTATATTCTTGTTGGATTGATCCCTTTACCATTATGTAATGCCCTTCTTTGTCTCTTGTTACAGTCATTGTTTTAAAGGCTATTTTTTCTGATATAAGTATTGCTACCCCAGCTTTCTTTCTGTTTCTATTTTCATGGAATACCTTTTCCATCCCCTCCATTTCAGTTTGTGTGTGTCTTTGGCTCTGAAGTGAGTTTCTTGTAGGCAGCGTATATATAGGTCTTTTTAAAAAATCCATTCATCCACCTATGTCTTTTAATTAGAGCACTTAGTCCATTTACATTTAAAGTAATTATTGATAGATATGTACTTATTGCTATTTTATTAATTGGTTTCTTGTTGTTTTTGTAGTGCTTTTTTCCCCTTTCTTTTGCTTTCTTCCCTTGTGATTTGATGACTATTTTTAGTGTTATGTTTAAATTTCTCTTTTATTTTTTCTATTTTGTGTCTGTATCTATTATAGATTTTTGGTTTGTGGTTACCACAAGGTTCATTTATAACAACCTATATAAATACATGCTTATTTTAAGTTGATGATCTCTTAAGTTCAAATGCATTCTAACAGTCCTGCATTTTTAGCCCCCCCCATGTTTACTGTTTCTGACATCATAATTTACATATTTTTGTTTTGTATATCCTGTAACAGTCTATTGTGGATATAGATGATTTGACTACTTTTGCCTTTTAGCCTTCCCACTAGCTTTATAATTGGTTGATCTACTACCTTTACTGTATATTTGCCTTTACCAATGAGATTCTTCATTTTGTAATTTTCATATTTCTAGTTGTGGTCTTTTCTTTTCCACTTATAGAAGTCCTTTTAACATTTCTTGTAAACCTGTTTTAGTGGTCCTGGTCTCTTTTAGCTTTTAATTGTCTGTAAAACTCCTTATCTCTCCTTCAAATCTGAATGCTAGCCTTGCCGGGTAGAGTATTCTTGGTTGTAGTTTTTTCTTTTCAGCACTTTGAATATATCTTGCCACTCCCCTCTGGCCTGCAGGATTCCTACTGAAAAGTCAGCTGAAAATCTTATGGGAGTTTCCTTCTATTTAACTAGTTGCTTTCCTCTTGCTGCTTTTAAGGTTTGCTCTTTATCTTTAATTTTTGCCATTTTAATTACAGTGGGTCTTGGTATGGACCTCTTTAAGTTCATCTTGTTTGAGACTCTGCACTTCCTGGACCTGGATGTCCATTTCCATTTCCAGGTTAGGGAAGTTTTTGGCTATTATTTCATCAAAAAAGTTCTCTGCCCCTTTCTCTCTCTATTCTCCTTCTGGGACCCCTATGATGTGAATGTTAGTATGCCTGTTGTTGTCCCAGAGCTCTCTTAAACTCCTCATTAAAATTTTTTTTTCTTTTTTCTGTTCAGCTTGAGTGATTTCTACTACTCTGTCTTCCAGTTTGCTGATCTGTTCCTCTAATCTACCCTTGATTCCTTCTAGTGTATTTTTTATTTCAATTACTGTATTCTTCAGCTCCATTTGGTTCTTCTTTGTATTTTCTGACTCTCTGTTAAAATTCTCCCTGTGTTCATCCGTTCTTCTCCTGAGTTTGTTGAGCATTTTTACAATCATTATCTTAAACTGTTTATCAGGTTGATTGCTTATCTCCACTTCGTTTAGTTTTTTTTCTGAGGTTTTGCCTTGTTCCTTCATTTAGAACTTATTTCTCTGTCTCCTTATTTTGCCTAATTATCTGTGCTTTTTTCTATGTGTTAGGTAAGTTGGTTATGTTTCCTGATCTAGGAGAAGTGGCCTTATGTGGGAGACATCCTATGAAACACAGCAACATACTTCTCTCTAGTAACCAGAGTTATATGCTCTAAGGGTGCCCCCTATGTGGGCTGCATGGGCCCTCTGTTATGGTGTGACCAGCTACTGACCTGCTAGTGTGCAGGACTGGGTCCTGGAATTTTGCTGCATAGCCTGGAATGTCCTGGGCTGGTTCTGGCCCACTGGTACACAGGTGCAGTCCCTGGCATGGCTGTCTTTGCAGCTCGAGAGGACCCAGGGCTGGTTCTGCCCACTGGTGAGAGGGCCAGGTCCCAGGGTGGCTGGCTGAAGGGCTCTTGGGGACTACTAAATTTTTCCTTAATGAGACTCAAGAAGAGTTTAATTTTATTATCTTTTGATTTTTTTTTTGCTTTACATTTATTAATTTTTTTGTTTCCTATCTTTAAATTCCATCTTTCTAGTTCTTTTGGTATATTTTGTTGATCTTTTTCAATGTTCTTAATATGTATACTAAGAATCCATCCTTTTTTTGTTATTTCTTCTTTAATGATGAAAGCATTTAAGGCTAACACTTTCAGTCTTTGGTATAGCTTTTGCAGCAATGTCTCATAGGTTCAATGTGAAGTCTATTTTTCCACAATAAAAAAATTAAGTAAAAAAATAGTGTCTGGGTTCATTTCAGGTCATGGTTTCTTCATATAAAGTTTTAAGTGGAGAATATCCTATCAATATCTTTGACATCTCCACATTATTGGATCTTTCCATCTTTTAATATAGTGTAAATCTCTAATTTGTCTTTACACCTTTTATTTAGTTTTAGTTTTTTCTCCTTAAAGGAGTTGCGTTTGGGGGGGGTTAGTTTTATGCCTAGGAACCTTATATTTTAGAATAATTTTTTTGGTAAATTTTCATACATGTACAAAAAGGGTATGTCATACATTTATGGCTTGATGAATTTACAAAGTGAATATACTCATGTAAATACTAACCAAATCAAGAATAGAACATTACCAGGCCCACCCATTAAGAAGTTTCCTTTGTATTCCTTCTAAGTCACTAACTCTACCCTCTTCCCAAAAGAAACTACTCATTTAATTTGTCATTTTAATGTAGTTCAGTTTTACAATGCTTCCCTTATAATTAGTGCTTTTTGTTTCCAGTTTAAGAAATCTCCTTCCTAAGTTTATTAAAGTATTCTCCCTTGTTATACTCCAGATGTTTCCACTGTGACATCTTTGGCTCAGAAGTTAAGTAACTGTATGTGATTGTTCTCCAGCAGTTGGGGTTATTTTCTAATTTTCTTTTCATTATTGATTTCTAGTTTAATCCCAACATGATAAAAGAGCAAATTCTGTATGTTTTCAGTCTTGTCAAATTTGTAGAGGCTTGCTTTATTGCCCAGCATGGGATTAATTAAGGTTTGTTCCATGTACACCTGGAAGAATGTGAATTCTTTCACTGTTGGGTAGAGTGTTCTGCATATGTCATTTATGTCAAGTCTGTTAATCCTCTTATTCAAATCTTCTTTACCTTTAATGATATTTTCACCTTAAAAAAATTTTTTTTTTGGTGAGAATGCTGAAGATCTACACTCTTAGCAAATTTCAAATATATAATACAGTGTTGTTAACTGTAGTCACTATGCTGTGTATTAGAGCCTCAGAATTTATTTATCTTATAACTGAACATTTGTACCCTTTGATTAACATCTCCTCATTTCCCCCACCCCCAGCTCTTGGCGACCACCATTCTACTGTCTGTCTCTGTAAGTTTGATTTTTTTTAGATTCCACATATAAAGTGATACCGTATATTATTTGTCTTCCTCTGTCTGGCTTATTTCACTTAGCAAAATGCTGTCCAGACTCATCCAGTTTGTCACAAATGGTAGGATTTCCTCCTTTCTCATGGATGAATAATATTCTGTTGTATATATATATACATCTTCTTTATCCATTCATTCATTGATGGACACTTAGGTTGTTTTCATATCTTGGCTATTGTGAGTAATGCTGCAATGAACATGGAAGTGCAGGTATCTCTTGTGATTTCATTTCTTTGGAATATATACTCAAGAGTGGAATTGCTGGATCATTTGATAGTTCTATTATTAATTCTTTGAGGAAGTATTTTCCATTATGGCTGTAGCAATTTATATTCCCACCAACATTATCAAGGATGAATTTTTGACTGCTTGTTTTATCACCTAGGGAAAAAGTATGTAAATTCTCCCACTATTCTTGTAGACTTGGATAGTCCTATTTTTAGGTCTGTAAGTTTTGCTTTATATATTTAAGAGACTTATAGGCAAATATAATATGCAGAACTTGTTTGTAATGTGATTGAAAAATGTATTTTAAGACACCAGGGACATTTGAACATAGGCTGTACATTGGATGATATTTAGGAATCATTGCTAAATTTGTTAGATGTGGTGATATCTACTAGAGATAGAGACTAAAAGGTTTATGGGTTAAATTTTACAACATTTTATAGAATTTGCTCACAGAGTAAATGGAAAAGATTAAGAAATATATTTCCTTTAATATTTTTATACCAAATGCCTCTTCCTACACACAAAGATATTATAGAGAAGTGATTGATAAAGATATGATTTATCACATGCAAAATAAATAAAGCTGCCTCATTTCCCATGGAAAGCTGGCTTGGAATTTTGTCAGAGGCCTTGGTCAAACATAGACAAATACTCCATTTTTTTAAACCACTAATAGATGATTCTTCTTTCTTTTTCTAAATGTGAGCAAAAAATATTTTGGGAAAAAAATAATATAGTATATGCAGTTGTGGATGGGTGGGAATATTTTCAGAGGGAAATCAGAAAACTCATGTGATGGTTAATTTTATGTGTCAACCTGACTGGGCTAAGAGATGCCCACATAGCTGGTAAAACATTATCACTGAGTGTGTCTGTGAAGGTGTTTCTGGAAGAGATTAGCATTTGATTTAGTAGACTGAGTAAAGAAGATCTACCCTCACCAATTGTGGATGAGCATCATCCAGTCAATTGAGGGCATGAGTAGAACAAAGTGGAGGAGAATAAGTGAATTCCCTCTTTCTCTTCTTGAGCTTGGACATCCAAATATCCTGCTCTTGGACATCAGAGCTCCTAGTTCTCTGGCCTTTGGAGTCTGGGACTTACACCAGTGACCCTCTGGTTTTCAGGCCTTCAGCTTTGGACTGGGAGTTACACCATGGGCTCCCCTGGTTCTCAGGTTTTCTGACCTGGACTGAATTATACCTCCAACTTTTCTGGTTCTCCAGCTTGCAGGTGGCAGATTGTGGGATGTCTTGGCCTCCATAACTGCATAAGCCAATTCCTATTACAAATTTCCTCATATATATCCATATGTATCCTATTGGTTCTGTTTCTCTAGAGGATCCTGACTAATAAAACCCATAAGAAAAAATTGTATTTAAAAAAATATTTCTTAAACATGGTCTAAGGGGAGATTTTAAACTAAGATAAGTTCGCTAAGATGTACACTGTCATCAGTACCCAGATATGTGAGCCAGCAGTCTTCAACACAGGAATCAACTCACAATGCTGTGAGCAACAAAATAAGATAATACCATTGGGAAGGTATTCAACTAGAATGGTCTTTTGTAGGCTGATTATGAAGTGGATTTAATGGAAACTAATATTTTTTTCCTTTATTCTGTGAGTTTGAAATCATGTGTAAGTAGCTCTTAGGAAATTTGTGCAGAGATATTAAAAATACAATTTGCTGATTGCCTGAGCTCATCTCTCTGTAGCCCATATAATGGGTACTAATTTTTCTTGTTTTCAGATGTAGAAACTGAAGTTGAGACTTAGATCCAGACAGCTTGCATATAGTGGAATGACAGCAGCAACCCTTATTGAGCAAATACTATGGCACAGGAAGTATGCCATGTATTTTACCAACATAATTTTCCTTGTCAGGAAGGTATGATTATATTCATTTGACGAATGTGAAAAAGGATTTTCTAAAAGTGGAAGTGACCTTCCCAAAGCTCTACTCTAAGTACTGGGTAGCTGGAATTTAACCCTGGATCCGTCTGGCTCCAAACCCTGTATTCTTTCTTGTGTATCATAAAACTATTGACCGCCATGTGCTTCAGATTAAAATGATCATTTAACTACATTATATGGGATTGTTTTAGAACACATTACTTTAAATTTTTCTTTTTCCTTTTCCTTGACAATTATTTTATTTCTTCACCATTTAATTCGTTTTTAAAAGTTATGAAAGTATGCTCACTTGTGTTTTTTTTTAAAGATCAAATAATAAGAAGGTATAGTTAATTCCCCTATTTACATCCCATGCCCTTCCTATAGATGACCACTGTTAAATTTCTTTTTTTTTTTTTTTTTTTTTTCGGTACGCAGGCCTCCCACTGTTGTGGCCTCTCCCGTTGTGGAACACAGGCTCCGGATGCGCAGGCTCAGCAGCCATGGCTCACGGGCACAGCCGCTCCACAGCATGTGGGATCTTCCCGGACCGGGGCACGAACCCGTGTCCCCTGCATCGGCAGGCAGACTCTCAACCACTGTGCCACCAGGGTAGCCCTAAATTTCTTACGTAGTCCTTTTCAGAAATTTTCTGTCTATTCAAACACATACACGCACATTTTTTTACTTAGATGAATGTATATTTTATTTTGCATATTGTTCTGTACCTTTCTTTTTTCACTTAACATATCTTGCACATCTTTCCACAGAAATATATATATAGAGTTCTACATTTTCATTTTAATGGCTATGTATATTGGCATTCCATTGTATGGATGTACACCATCCAGGTAACCAGTTCCTATTAGGATTGCTTCCCTTTTATTAGTTGCAAACCGTACTGCAATGATCAGTCCTATATGGATATCTTTGCATATTTATGTGAGTATCTGTCAGATTGCATAAGGTGCTTGAAAACCAAGGATTACCTTCTAAGCAAGTTCTAATTTTGGTTCTAATAAGTCATGGGGCATAAATTTCAAGGGACCCAAGAGACCCAGAAGCCAGCTAAAGAGGTATTATATAGCACATTTATTCTCTACTCAAAGCAACTTTATTCAATATTCAGATATTACCACATTGGTTTCATTCTGCTGCTGGTGAGCAGAATTCTTTCAAATATCTGAGCTGTCTGCACTCACTGTGTTTCACCAGGATGATCATGGAAGGTTCTGCCTACAGGTGAATGACATTTTCAAAGGGCAAATAAGTTTTGATTCTTTCAATTACCTTCCTTGAGGTAGAAATCCATTGGGATGTGCCAAGTCTCTCATCCTAATTGTTAAAGCAATATTACACAGCATTCTGGATCAGTTTATTGAACAGACATTTTCCATAAACTCTGCAATCTTTACACATCCAATTTGTGGCAATAATGTGAAGCTGTTTTTACTAAGAAAAGAGCATTCCCATCCTGATACATCTTACTTGTGAACAATTGTTATCTCTCAATTTGATATTTCTTTTTCTTCAAAAGACAAAAAGGTCATTAAATATATGGAGTGTGTTAAGAGAGGGATTTGACTAAGGATTTATTGGAATGAGGATAAATTCCTATAAGTAGAAATGCTGACTTAAATGGCATGGTTTTTAAATTTTGATAAATATTGTTAAAATGCCATTCAAAATTGTTTAAATGTATATTCTGACAAGCTTACAGTACTCTGAACCCCTCCCCATCTCCACACACACATTTTCATCCTGGAAATTACTAATGTTCTAATTATGGAAAATATTATTTGTAAAACATGTTATCTTGTTTTTCAATTGCATCTTTAAATTATGAGTGCATTTTAGCATCACGTATTTCCTTTACTTATGACTGAACTGCCCAGCTAGAATTTATTTTAAGCATCTCAAAGAAAAGTGGGGAAATCATCTCATTATGGGTAAATATGAAGGGAGACAAGTCCAAATTCCCTTTGGAAAAACTGCTTTTCTTCTGCAGGCTTGCTCAGATTCTTTAGTACAGTCATGAACACTGTGATTCTCTAAGAGAAAGGGTGGAAGAGGGGTTTGAAGGAGAATCATTTCACACTCCTCCCCACCCCCAACCTTTCTTACCACAGCAGTTATGATGACGCCACCTCTGGCTCCTAAATGCTGTGGAAATTTTATTTACAAGTATATATTTCTGCATGTAAAAACTGTAAAGTAAAAGTTTATTTGTTGTTATTCATTATTCAGTTCTGTTATGTACATATCTTCAAGAAAGTCTTATGTAATGATCAAAAAGGGGGTTAGATACTATAATAGATCGTCTGCAAAGATAACTGTGCCTCCCATCAAGCAGTGAAAACTGTTTCCCCTCCCCTTGACTCCAGTTGGTCTTGTGCCTTGCTATGACCTATAGAATGTGATAGAAGCATTGTTGGGCAAGTTCTAGGCCCTGCCCTTCAGAGGTCTGGCAGCTTCTGCTTTCACCTGTTTATAGAGTAAAATAAGAGTTGAACCATAATTGTAAGAGAGAGAATGAGAGACCAGCCAGCTCCCAGACATTCCAGTCACCCCTGCAGAGATGCCCAGCATGTAGATGAAATCATCTTTGACATTCCAGGTTCATGTGAAGTTTCCAGCTGACTGCAGTCACACAAGAGATTCTAGTGAAGAGGAATAACCATGTGAAGAGGAAGAACCACCAACTGAGCCTGGCGAACTCTCAGAATCATGAAAATAAAATAAGTAACTGAAACACTAAGGTAGGTACTAAAATAGTACCTAGGGAGAAAATCTTGTGAAATATAAAATAAAAACCCATTGTCAGGACAAAGGAGCTCAGTGTAGATGGATAGAGAAGGCCCCAGACAAACAGGAGAGTACAGAATTCTTTTTTTTTTTTTTGCGGTACGCGGGCCTCTCACTGTTGTGGTCTCTCCCGTTGCGGAGCACAGGCTCCGGACACGCAAGCTCAGTGGCCATGGCTCACGGGCCCAGCCGCTCCGCGGCATGCGGGATCTTCCCGGACCGGGGCACGAACCCGTGTCCCCTGCATCGGCAGGCGGACTCTCAACCACTGCGCCACCAGGGAAGCCCGCAAAATTCTTATCTTGAGTTAGGGTTCAATGGCTGGGACAAGTGTTCTAGACCTGTGTTTCCAGTATAACTTTTTTCGATGATGGAAATATTCACCTGTGACTATTGAGAACTTGAAATGTGACTAGTGCATGTATGGAGCTGAGTTTTAATTTTTATTGAATTTTAATTAATTACATTTAAATTTAAATAGCTCCATGTGGCTAGTGACCACCATATTGGACAGTGTAGCCACTATATCACATGTCAGACTTCATCCTGATGAAGGGATAAAAATCAACAACTCAACCCAAAATTGTGTCTTTTCACCTGTACTCCTCCTCAGAATTCTGAGAGGAACCTCATTATACTCAGACCTTCATCTGCTTTAGAGTCTCAGCTGAGAATGACCATATAATCTGTCAATTTGCGCATTTGGAGAACCAAGAATTAGAAGTGGGTTCCCCCTTGTTATGGTCTCTGAGTAAACAGAGAATAAATAGGAGCTGAGAATAACTTTTTTAAAAAAAAATCTGTCTTTGCCTCTTATTCTATGTCTATAAAGTCTTGAAGTAAAAGCACCTGTTATAAAGGAAATTGTTAAGAGCTTTAATTAGGGTATTGAAATGCAAACCCAAACATATATAGGTATGTGGTGTTTCCCAAACTTCTTTCAATATAGAAATACTTTGTGTGTGACCTCTATTAATCTCTTACAGCAGCAATAGGACACATTTGGGGAATGCTCTCCTAGAAAACTGCAGAATTTTTATTAAACTGGGTTAAATGTCATAATGAAGTATTGAACACTTCAACCATGAATACTACGTGGTAACTTTCCAAAATCAATTCCATTTCCTTAATTAGAAAATTAATCATTTGAGATTATTAAACAAATATGAGGCACGATTAAAATGATGATTTTCATTTCCTTATGGGTTAATTTTTAAATATTTAACAAAAATAGAATAATACTTTTCTCAGAGAGGGCAAGATTATAGCTAAGATTTCATTATATGGTAACTAGACTCCAAAATTTTCAAACACTATTTTTAACATTCCTACCTCCTAAAGGCAATATTGACATTCACATGAATAAAATCATTCCTCTTCTATACCCATCTGGCAGTAAACCATGATTTTCCAAAGAGCCGAGGATAAATAATTATTCCAAGGACTCTTTTTTGCTGGAAAGACATTCTTACTTTCTTAGGAGAATATAATTCGTTCTGCTTCATTGTTGGATTTAACACCAGTGAAATTGAAAATATATTATTCCTACTACCTATGAGTCCTCAAAAGACTCTCCTACCCTCCAGAGTTTGTTCCAACTGGTTCGTCAAATTAAGGTAGACAAGCAAATTATTCCAGTCACTTAAAGATCTGGTTAAAATGTGAGAAAATATCTCTTCTCCCCAAATTCCTATTCATGGAATTTTATGGTTGATAGCAATCCTCAAAGGTCATCTTCTCCACCTTCTTATTTATGAGGCCATCAAAATTAGAACAGTCTGAACAAGTGGTGGTTTTCCAAATTGTACACAAGTCACTAGGACTACAAGTGTGTGTGTGTGTGGGGGGGGGGGGTGGCGGGGGGGGTGTCTCTAGGACCACCTCAGGGTGAAAGGGGACAGTGAGGAAGGGAGAGACTCTAATCTCCCATCAGAACACCCCACCTAACTGTTTGTATATCGAGGTACTTCATATTTCATTTGAAGAGAGGGTTCCACTGCTAAAAGTATGCCAAGTCTGAAGAATAACTCCTCTAAAAAGGTGAACATCACGTGTTGATTTCTGAGATGTTTATCAAAGTATCTCAGGAGCCAGACACTGGTTCAACTATTCATGAAATGTAAAAACATTTAAAAGAACAGAGGAGTGTTTATTCTTAAATCACATTTTTTTTCCAGGTGTTTGATGAGCTCCAAGGGACTATCTAAGCTCAAATATTTGCACCTATGAAAAGTATGTGTAGCAGGTAAGAATCTCAGGCCACAAGTGCAAGCTTTTAAAATGTATTTCATTTTTCTTCAGCTGACTTAATTTCTATTTTTATGTTCTATTACCCTGATATCTGATGCACTTTGCCCCTGCTCAGAGTGTGTAGGTAATTCCAAGGCATCCGGGTGGGTCTCTGGTCCCTGATCCTGTCTGCCCTCAATGGCATCCTCTGAAATGTCCTCTTTCCCACCTGGCCTCAGGTCTTGGGTACATATGGATCCTGTTTACTCCTGACCACAAAGTCTCTTAAGTCCTCTCTATTGGAGGCTTGTGCCCATCGCTTCGTCTCTCAGGAAAGCATTCAGCTGCTTCCAGCCCACCTGGGTTTGGGGGACCATGTGAGGGTGTCTCAGGCTCCCCTGGGCAGACAGTCCTCCACCATATCTATTGCTTCCCCACCGTGGTGCTGAGGGGAGACCCATAAAGCTTGCTGTCTCTCCCAGTTCAACTCAGGAAGTGAAGCACAGCTCTTCTTTGTCACTGGAGCCCCAAAACTTTTCAAGGGCATGCCCCAGCAGTGGGCACCAAGGCAGAGGACCCTCTCCAGAAAACAACAGTATCTAAGTGTGCTCTGATTCTTCTCTCTTATGGATATCATAGTTGAGAGGATGGGAAAACTGTCTTGAACTGAGAATATTTTCTTCAAAAACCATTATTCTGTTCTAAAGCCTTCAGAATCCAGGCTCTTGCAACTCAGAACACCTTTTATCTCAAGACAGTTGTTTCTGCTATCATTCCAAAGGCCTATTTTAATACTCAGAGAATTGCCTACTTACCTTCCTAGAAGCTGCCCCAGTGGAGGTAAGGAGATTGATAAGAGACAGAGGTGGACAGGGGAAAAAATGCATCAGTTAATACATCAGTATCATATCTTTCTACACAAGCATAAGGGGGAAGTACCCATCAGGTTCTGATCAATTTCTTGACATCTCTTCAATGCTCATCACTGTTTCATCCCTTTCTCCTTGTTATATATATTCTCTAACCAGGACCATCTACATAATTTGAGAAGCCCAGCACAAAATAAAAATGCAAGGCCCCTTGTTCAGAAATTACTGCTAATTTCAAGACAGCTATAGCAGAACATTAAACCAAGCACAGGGCCCTTTTGAACACAATGGCCTGGGTCACACCCATGAAGCCAGCCCTGTTTCTAACCCTTAAAGCACCTCTTTCCTTGATTTTTAGTGGAGTGTTGTTTGTATTGTCGAAAGAAAACTCAGAGAACTTTACTTGATATGAATAATTTATTGAATGAGAAGCAAGAACGGGGAGATTTCAAACTCAAAACTGGTATAAAGTTCAGAGGCATGGCATTACAGGATAGCTTCTAAAGTGAAAAGGAGGATGTTGTTTAGCCTTTACAATGATTAGTTATTACATTGGGGGTTTCCAGACTGAAGGAGGTTGGTGAAAAGTGATTATCTTATACCATTTAGGGAAGATGACTTAAGTTTTATGATTATCAAAGACATTGACAAGAAATAACCTAAATTACATTTCGTTCATGAAATGAACCACTTAGTTTTGCATAAGTGGCTTAAATGGTTTTTGTCAGCTTGAGGGATTTTTTTTTTTAAGATTTTTTTGATGTGGACCATTTTTAACATCCTTATTGAATTTGTTACAATACTGCTTCTTTTTTTTTCTTTTCTTTGGAGCACAGGCTCCGGACGCGTAGGCTCAGCGGCCATGGCTCACGGGCCCAGCCGCCCCGCGGCATGTGGGATCATCTCGGGCCCGGGCACCAACCCCTGTCTGTGGGATCTTCTCGGACCGGGGCACGAACCCGTGTCCCCTGCATCGGCAGGCGGACTCTCAACCACTGCGCCACCAGGGAAGCCCTGCTTCTTTTTTTATGTTTTGGTTTTTTGGCCACGAGGCATGTGGGATCTTAGCTCCCCAGCCAGGGATCGAGCCCTCAACCCCTGCATTGGAAGGCAAAGTCTTAACCATTGACCACCAGGGAAGTCCCCAGCTTGAGGGATTTTTAAACCTGGTTTCATTTCATTTTATTTTAAAAGAATTATCAAAATAACTTAAGACAATCTAAATGTCAGTAATAGGAATTCATAACATAAATTACAGAATTTCTATATGATAGACGACTATGCAGTTATTTATAATCATGTGGGGATAGTAAACAACATGGAAAGATGTTACCATGATTCTATATATTGGAAATGTTAACACACCTGCCCTGACCACACCCCGTTGTGAGGGAAACAGCCCCACCCATTCCTCTTGCAGCCAGGCAGGGGGGCCTTGCTTTACCACGTTTCCTCCTTCCACTATTGTTGACTGGCTCAGGAGAGTAACAGATCCAAGGGTAGCCAATTAGTAGCCTTGCCAGCAACCTGTTGTCTCTATGTGCTGGATGAAACACAGCAGGGCAAAGTTTGAAATTTGTACTAAAAACCCAGAAATCATGAGACAATAAGAGTGAGAGCTCAGTTAAAAGGCAATAAGGTAGATTAAAGATTGAGAAACTGCTGTAAGAAGTAGTAAACTGAAACTGTGAGGGAACAAAAATTAAGAATAGTAGACAGAGCAATTGAAGGCGGGGCAAACAGGCAGATGGAGGGCAGCCAACCATGCTGTCAACGCAGCTCTGCAGCGGGGACTCCAGCTCCTGCTGTGGGGTTCTTGGCAGATGCCTGGGCTCCAGATCCAGACTCCAGCCCTTTGCACAGGAACCTGCCCAAACCTGGCCCCTGTTCTTAGATTTCCAAGACAATTTCCTTGTCATTCATTGTAAATCCTTTAAGGACTGGCCTCAGTGGATCTCTGTCTTGCAACCGTTACAAGGGTGTGTAGACTATGAGCCCAGTTTTATTTTTAATGTTTGCTTACATGTATCTATGGATATGAGGTAGAGTCACCAACTTACTAACAAAATTCTTAAATGTACCAAGATTACGTTGCTTCTTTATTTCTCCATTAACTGATCTGATCCCCTAAAAGATACTTCTCACTGGGTGCCTGGGACAATTAGACTTGGCAATGTTCCAATCTTCTGTGGCATAAATGTTTCCGTCCACTTTACACATTTATTTAGATTTCAACTCGCTCAGTTTTTGTTAAAGATATACCTGCATGTAGACAAAATAACATATTTGTAAGGCTATTCATTGCAGCATTGCTTATAATAGCAAAATTTTATCTGTGTTCATCAATAAGGAAAGAGTTGAATAAATTATGAAGTATCCTTACACTACTCTCCAAAAAGCAAACAAAAGAATGGGTACACTATACACTGTCCTGATACAGAAATCCCAGTGATACATTTTATATGGGAAAAAGGGCCAAAAATAGTTATGCTACCTTTGCTTTAAGAAAATGAAAAAATAAGATTAAAAATATGTATTAACGTTTCTAGTAATAGCATAGAGAAACTCTGGAAAGATACACAAGAAGCCAATTAAAATTGTGTTCTTTGAGAGGAATGCTATTGGGGGATTAGGAATGGGGTGGTTGGGAAAGCAAGAGTTTTTTCTGTACATTGTATAAATCTATGGACCATGTCAATATTTTACTATAAAAATGAAGCATATTTTTTAAAGCAATAACATTCAATCCATAGTTTCAAATAGTATCTTTTGTGTGACTGAGTAAAATGATCCATCCCTCAGACTTACCCTAATGCTCTACGAATAGCATCTGATTAGGGTAGATTAAGCCATCTAATGGTGGTAGAATGCAGTGCGAGGGACTTGGACCCTTGCTGGCCGTCTCTCTTTTTTGCCTGGTCATGCCTTCCCTCTGGCACTGCAGCTGAAGTTGGCAACTGGTGTCCTTTACCGTCGTCTGGTCTTAATGTGGTCTGGCCCAGTGGTGCTACCAGGCTGACTTGGTCTTATCTTAGCACTTGATGGTGCTCAGGACCTCCCGGGTCTCTCCCGTAGCCCCCAGCTGGCTCTGCTTTGAGTCTGATCCCACAGCCTCTACTATAAGATCATCCTTCCCAGGCCTGCTGACTTCCACAGGGTAATCTTCTGATTTGACCCCCCATCCCCCCACCCCATTCCCCACCTCCTCTATCAGGAAACCCTGGACCCAATCAGTGGCATGCAGAAATTAGAAGAGCACTGGAAAGCTAAACCTTCTTCCTGCATATATCTCCCAGAGAGAGCTTCCCAGTTCACACTGATATGGCCAACTTCCATGTTGGTAGGTGGGAAACTTACAAGGCTATCTTCCCAAGAGACCCAGGAAGAGATCCTGGGCAAAGGCCCCTGCCCTTAGCATCCTGTCCACTTACACACACTTGGCTTTGGTCTAGAGGGGGATTTTGTTTTATAAGTTTTACTTTTAAAAGGAGCAAGTTTTTTTAATGTTAATTTTCTGTTGTTAACTGGTGAGGACATGAGAGTTTGATGTATTGTCCTTTGTACTTTTCTGATTTTTTTTCTCAATTATTATTTTTTTAAATTTAAAGACAAAAATTCAATCAAGCCATTTTTGATTGGGCCATTTTTAGAACTATTTTGGGGGAACTATTTTGGGGGGCCTATTTTAATAGGGCCATTTTTAGAACTCTTTTGGGGGAACAAGCTGGGATTTGATTCAGTATCATGATTGGTTTGTGAGCTGCACAAAAAGTGAGGTGGGGAGGGGTTTCGAAAATTAAAAATGGAAGATACCCCCCCACACACATATACAAACACACAATACCCCAGTCAATGTTTATTTCTCTTCTACTATCCAGATAGTTGTTGCAGATAACTAGTTTATTTGGCTAGTTCAGACTCAGACTAAGAAACAGATAAAGGGAGATAACTTATGTGGTTCTTCCATAACTCTCTTTTCTCAAGTGAGAAAATTTGGTCTTTGAGGTCCATCCTATTTGATCAAGAGAATGCTGACCTTCTTCCTTAGTTATAGCAGATTTTATTCAAGGTAAAAATGTACTCAGAAAAATACTACCTCTTTGGAAATCTGCCTCCAGATTTCTCTTACGTACAAAATAACTCTTGTGTTTTTAAGCTACTGTAGTTGGGTTTCTTTTAATATCAACCTGACTTAATTCCTAACTGATGTAATCATGGGTGGGGAATTTATTCATCCATTCAACAGATTATTATTGAAAATCCAGGTCCCAGGCACTGTGCTAAGTGTTGAGGATTCTGTTACTAGATATTGGAATAATGGGAAAAAAATAGTTATAATTATGGTTATGCTGAGTCCCTTTTCCATTTGCCCCTCCACGTCCGCTCTCCATGCACCCTGCTTTGTACCCCTGGGAGGTTGACCCATACGGATGTCATCAGTGAGCTCCCTTACTCTTTGGCTTCAGCTGGATTATTTATTCCCCCAGCTCCCTCCTGTGGGATTGCTACACACTGGCTTCATCCGTCTCCTGAAAGTCCCAGCTCCTCTTGGGCATCCCTTTCCAACTATTCTCTGTCTCCAGGTTCTGGTAAATACCCCCTTTTCTTATTTATTCAGGCCTCAGGTGACTAGTACAGTTGTACTAAGCTTGGGGTTTCACCACATCCTTCCCAGGCCTTTATAAAGAGTTCCTTTACAAAATGCTCCTCAAATTAGTCAGTTGGATGGGCTATCTACTTCTAATGACACAACTATCATTTTATCAAGAACTCCTTTTGTGTTAAGACACTGCCAGGTGTGTCATTTCACTGAATCTTTACAATCTTGTTAACACTTTACCAAGTAAGGCTGAAGAATAGAGATTAAGTTAACCATAACCAAGTTGTTAACTAGGTTATTTTATATTCCTAACGAGGAAACTTACAGAGATAGGCACACCCTTATACAAAACAGCACAATTAGCATTTTTCATGGGTATACCCCTCCACCTTGCTCCCACCCTAGCTTTCCTTTCTGTGCGTCTGGCTCACAGCATCCCAGGGCTGCCTCCTGAGGTGCAGGGTTCCCTTCCTGATGCCTCTCTCTGGCCAGCCGTCCCAGCAGTTCTCCTGGCTCTAGCCACAGTTACTTTCTCTGTGCCTCAAGCTTTCAGAACACTGCCCTCCCTTCCCTTCGGTAATGGCAAGTTATCTAAATAATAATACTGCAGCACCTGCCAATAATTATGATTACCTCTCTGAGGGATAGCCAGAACTCTAGTTGACCCATTACCTTCATTTAAACAAAGGGCTTGACCTGTACTGTTAATTTTAGAGACAACTGTGATGATTAGGAGAGACATTTTGGTATTTATGTCCGTATTGACTGCAGATCCACGTGGTATAAAGTGGTCTTGTGCAAGATACTAAGAAAATCTCTCATATTTCTTGGTTCTTAAAACTAACTCTCTCAGGGCTTCCCCTGGTGGCG
Source organism: Physeter macrocephalus (assembly GCF_002837175.3). Classification (NCBI taxonomy): domain Eukaryota; kingdom Metazoa; phylum Chordata; class Mammalia; order Artiodactyla; family Physeteridae; genus Physeter; species Physeter macrocephalus. Next base: position 15,158,111 of record NC_041233.1, on the reverse strand, counting down.
CAGTGGTTGAGAGTCCGCCTGCCGATGCAGGGGACACGGGTTCGTGCCCCGGTCCGGGAAGATCCCACATGCCGCGGAGCGGCTGGGCCCGGGAGCCATGGCCGCTGAGCCTGCGCGTCCGGAGCCTGTGCTCCGCAACGGGAGGGGCCACAACAGTGAGAGGCCCGCGTACCGCCAAAAAAACTAACTAACTCTCTCGTTAGTTTTGTGAAACAATTCTGTGGCAATTTTCCACCAATGTAATTTGATTCCTGGAATTATTTTCCATTATGTGTCTTTAAAAATTTTGAGTTATATATTCCACGTTAGGAGAATTCTCCAGGCAACGTGTAGAGTTAAGAGAGGTTAAAAAAAAGATCATTTTTGATAGTGAAACAGTACTCCCTGTTACCTTTCATTTGGGTAGAAAAAGTCCAGCCAAGTCCATTTATCAGTACAAAGGAAAATAAGAAATTTAGCCTCCTAAACACTTTCACATTCTCTTTTCATGCTATAAGACATTTTTAAGAAAAGAGTTGTGTCCAAAAGTGCATTCAGTATGTTTCCCCAGACAACATACATTCTATGGCTTCAACTTATTTGTTTCTAATATTACTGGGAGGCAGGAAAAAATATCCAAATGGTTCTAGTTGCATAACAAAACCTACATGCCAGGAACTCTTAGAATTGCAATTCTAGAAGCAGCCCTCCAAATGTGCATGTCCTGTTTCCATTATCCAATCAATGGTTGAGTGGTTTAGTATGTCCTAACTAGAGAAGCCTTGTTTATAGTGAATGATACCAATGGCAAAGAATTCTGCCAAAACATTCTGTTGCACAGGTCTGAGGCTTGCCTGAAGCATGGAACTCAAGAAACCCAGTAGTCATTTGGCTTGGCGTGGTACATTTAATTCCAACATGGAATTTTCGAGAAAGTGTGGAATCCCTTGTAATATTCTTCTCCTAAGACTGTGGAGAGAAATATATTACTCACACCTACCAATTTTCCTTTACTTCTGCAGTAATAAGACAGAGACTGAAGAGTAGAATAACTCTGGTAGTTTTAAAACATGGCTGCAAACTCTTTGACACTCCTCCTACTGAGAGGTGGGGTCTTAGCCGCTCCCCTAGAATCTGACAAGCTTGTGACAGCTTTCAGACATACAGAATTGGCACAGGGATGCTATGTGATTTCCAAAGCTGGGTCATAAAAGGCCACATAGCTTATGCCTTGTTTCTGGCACATTCTTCTTAGAGCCTTGAGCATGTAAAACTCTGACCGCATTGAATCTGCCATGCTGGAAAGGCCTGGAGTAGGCACTCTACTTGACAGTCCCAGCTGAGTCCAGGCTCCCAGCAATCCATTCCTGTCAAGGAAATAGAAATGTGAATGAAACTGACTTGGACCCTCCAGACCAGCCCAAATTTTCCAGCTGAATACCGTCAAGCAAACAAAATTTGGGGAAGTTTATTTTGTAGCAAGAGGTAACCAGAACAATTATCTCCTAGGTTAACTGGTCATTGGTCAGCACACCACTATTAAGCAGCATAGTCTGCTTGATAGATAAGAAAATGAACCACATAGTTACACAGTAATGCAGGGCTAGAGCTTGATTTCAGCTATTATTGAGAACTGTTTGTTCTTTGTTCACTATGACATCTTTTCATGCTGGTCATAAAATTTTCAAACTAGAATATTAAAAATAACTAAGTCATTGGCTATTGGTTTTTGAAATTCATTGATCAAACTGTATTCTCTGGAGCCTTAGGGTTCCAAAAAAGATGACTCAAGGCTCATCCTGGGAGAGGAAGCAATAGGGGTAGAATGGCCAAGCAGGGGAGGTTCTGGCCCTGTTTCAAACCAAATTTGTTCTGCCTTTAGTAGCTGTATAAAGTGTGTTGATATTCTACTTACGATATGTTTTTAAAAATACGTTTCATTACTAAAACAAAACTAACAAGAAAGTTTTCAGAGTAGTGATGTCATCCAAAATCCTTATTTTAAAATTAAAAATCCACGTCCTGACAAACAAAGCATTGTTTCTTGCCCAGAGTTATATCTAGTTATTGGCCAATCAAGTTCTATGATTCTTATTACAGTGATTTTATCATGATTATACAATTAGCCTGTGTCATGCATATTAGCAACACCCAAGACAGAGATGAGTTTATTTATCCAATTAGTATCTACTGAACATCTATCAGGTACCAGCTCCCATACCAAGTCCTGGAGATGTGGTGTTGAACATGATGGGCAAGGTCATCGCTCTTATCAGGGTTACCACTCAAAAGGAAATCATTATCAACCAGTCATCCATGAGCTTCGTTTCCATAAATGGCTTTGTCTTCTGTCTCCATCTTATTCATAATGAGAACTATCCATAAAGAAAATGTTAAAAGTCATATCATTTAGTTTCTTGCTGAGGACAAAAGGGGAAAAGGAAGGAAGCAGGGAACTATAATGATCTAGAAACAGGAATAATTAGGTTCCAATTAAGCAGAGTAGGGCCATTATATAAAAAACAAGGCAATCTAGAGTTTTTAAATTCCTGTAAAGTTGCCAAAATGAATTTTCAAGAAGTCTTATCCACTTCTTTGTGTTGTTTATTCAGTTTTGTTGAGAACATCTCAATTATTCCAGGAAGGTTTTAAGTGCTACATGTTTCAGGTAACATTTATATAACATATTTTATAAAGATCAAACTAAACACAGGTAGGAATGTGGGATAGTTTTCAAAAAGAAGTAGGCTACTTAAGAGGAATGTGGACGTGGGTGATTTCTGAGCCTCCGCAGGTATAGAGCTAACAAATAAAGTATCTCATCAGTCCAGTCTTAAAATTTAATCTCTTCAGGTCAACCAGTTGTAGAACCTGCGAACCAAATAACTCTTAATGACTGAGTTAACACCCGGACTCTCTATTTTTAAAGATTCAAAAGGGATAGTTTACACTTTCTATTTTAATTTAAAGTTAAATAGATAAGGCTTTGCTTGAACTCTTGAGAAAGTTTAGCTGTAGGAACAATCTTTCCAACTCATTCTCTTCTTTAAAAGACTTCAGTTTTGGCACAATTATTTTCAATTCATCCACAAATCCTTTACATTGCACAGTCCGTAATTTCAAGCCAAAAGCCTTTTTCTTTGTTAATAGAGAAAGCTCATTTATATGGCACTGTCATCAGGAAGTAGTGTGTTACGGCAAGCTAAAATTCCAGAGTGACCATTTTTACTACATATGAATTACTAATTTTCACGTCTATAAAAACAAACCAGAATATCACACACAACTGTGTACTGATGATTTCACTTTTGGTGGTTCAAATGGCACGACAAAGATTGAGCCTCAGCATCACATCGTAAACATTTAGTCCCACTGACTACAATAATAGATATAAATGATGACAAATATTGGGCTGGGTCTCCACTAATATGAGAACAAAACTTTGAAGTCTTTTAAAATGAAACTTTATTATGAGCTTTTACTTCCATTTGTCTAGAAAGCATCCTTAACAAGAAAAAATTGAACTTCATACACACTCACAAATACACACATATAGTTACATATATTTATCTATCTCCCCACATTAGAGATGAAACCTGTGATTATAGCCTGTATCTTGAAGCTTTATATATCAAGCTCCTAGCACAGAAGCACAACCCAAAGATGGTACTCAATGAATGTTTGTTAAGAGAATAGAAAATAAATAATATTTTATCACATTTCACTTACATCGATTAATTTTGTTTTGTTTTGTTTTACAACAGTCTTATGACTGAAAAAGGTTGACTACAAAAATGAGGCTTAGAATATTTGTCACTATTACAGCTATAGTATTATTATGTAGTGGGCCCAGAACTGGACTTTTCTGACCAAATCCTGAATGACACACTGGTCTAGAGTCTCATGATTCACCCTTAGGCCCGAAGTAGAAAACTATCTTTCCTAGGACCAGGGATCTCCCCTCTTTAACTGAGCAAGTCTGTCCCCTAGCAAGGTGGAAAAGCCTGCTAAGTAGGTAACAGGGAGTATCTGCCACAATGTTCTTACGTAGGAAATTGAAAACCTTCTGTTGCTTCCACCCAGTTTAAAAACAAAAAATTGTAGTATCTAGAGCCCTTCCTGGCCACCAGTATTATTACGTTCCTACCTTTTCATCTTTGTCCCATCCCTTCCACAGGGCTAATAACTTCAGTCCTCTCCGCTTCTGAGTTGGACAGCCCTTCTGGGTGCACCATCACTTCTTAGCTGTCCATCTTCTCTGCATGGACCCCTGACAGCTTCCACTTCCCAGGGCCGCCCTATGGGCAGCTGCTTTTCCACACTCCGGGCCCCCCTACTGTGGAAAATAGGACCCAAACAAATTAAACACTCTTCTATGTGTCTTAAATGTGAATTCCTAAGAAGAAAATCATCAGTAAGTCCTAATGACTACATCAGTCAAAATTGAAACCAAATATATTAGATCCATTGAAACAAAGTATATTAGACGGCACAATTTAGTAGTGAAATAATTTCAGAATTATTTACGTAGAATTCCTAAAAGATAAATTCTCACTCTACTGACTTGAATCAAGATTTCAGTCCTTGGTCAGCAGTCACCACTGGACATGTAATTAGATTCAAAATAACACATTCTAAATTGGTCTCTTAACTCTCGCAAATTGTTTTCTGCCCCTCAGCTTTACCCCTCAGCCTCTACTTCTCCCTGGATTGTTCCAGACTTGTATCAGGATTTCACCTCTATTATTAGCCTAAACTTGTTTTTTAGCAAAATGACAATCAAATGTCAGGAAATTGGTAGCGTGCTGCCTGATTCTGTGTTGCGCAGTTTGGAGAGCGGATGTGGCCACAATGTGGAGAGCAGTCAGTGGGGCTGTAGGAGGGAGACGAGAGAAAGCAGGACAGATTCCCCTGTCCCTGGCGTGCATGGAACATCTGTTCCTGTATATTAAATGGAGAATCAGACTCACTACAGCGCTATAAACCAACTTCTGAGGCATAATTGGGTAGTTAACATTCAAAAGAAATAGTAGGCTCTGTAAAAACAATTTTCTCTTGGCAAGTGGGAAATTACTATTGAAATTTTGTATAAGATTAAATAATCTCTTATCACCATTTCAACAGTGGATTTCAAAACAAACCTAAAAGTGTTCTGTCTTATTTCATTTGGTCTTACAATGATAAACAGACAGATTGGTGGTCCTCTCCTCTCCACCTCCCTGCACGTAGGGATGTGTGTGGTGTACATACATTCATTAAACATATAGAAATTGACCATCTATTATGGGCTGGACACTGTAGGTAGAGATGATAGTGTTCAAGACCAACAAAATGCCTGCTTTCGGGGAGGTTACATTCTGGTGAGATGTGACTATAAATAGCCATCATACAATAAATGAATAAGCTATATATGTATACATATGTAGAGCATTCATACATATATATGAATGCTGTGTACTGTATTATATATGAAAACATGATGGATGAAATGAAAAATATATACATATTAAAAATATATATTTTATATATATAATTAAAGCAGATTTGAGAGCTACTGTAGAATGGGTGGTAAGAAGCCATCTCTAAAGAGGTGTCATTTAAGATGAAATCTAAGAAGCAGCCAGCCACAGAAAGGTCAGGAGATCTTCATTCCAGGAAGAGAGAACACCTAGGCCAAAGGGTGTAAGGGAGAATAAGTGACACACTTGAAGAACAGGAAGGTCAATGGCTAAAGCAAAAAGGAAGAGGGGGATGAAGCTGGTGAGGTGGGCAGGCCAGGACCTTGTAAGCTGAGGTAAGGTATCTAGGCTTCATTCTACTCCTTGCCATACAGGATTCATTTTATTTATCCATTTGATTGTTGATAGGCATTGAGGTGTTTCTGATGCTATGATAAAGGATTTTATAATGAAAGGGTATATCTATACCTTCCTATCTCCTTTGGAAACACATACCCCGCTAACACCTAACACACTCTTTGTTTAGATAATAAGAAGGTATATCTAGGGCTTAATAGCACATTTTTACATTTTGAAAGTAATATATGTTATTTCTTGAAATGTAGAGGAAGAAACTACAAAAAAAGAAAATCATCATCCCTAGTATCCTATCACCCTGATGTCCTAGATACCCTCCTTTGTCTCTGAAAATCCATTCTCCACCCTACTTTGAGCTTTGGAAGCCTGATCTGCATAGGCTGCATTAACCAGCCCCCTTTGGCTTCTGGACTCCTATTAGACTTGGCTAATGGGAAGCACCAGCCAGAGATTGGAAGGATGGAAAACAGAGAAATTGAGGTATTTATTCTCATTGTTCACTTCCTGCTAGATCTCCATGGATTGGCTGTATCTTTCTATAAAAGGCCTCAGCTTCTGTTTGACAGCCCTCTTCACATAGCCACTCTCTGGGTTCTAACAACTATTCTCTTTAAATCCTTCCTACATCTTTGTAAATAGTCCCTTTATTAAATTCTCCTCAAAATACCTGGTCTGAGTGTGCCAATCGTAACTGTCAGGAACCTGACTGATAGACCAGAGATAATATTTTCTGTATTTATTCCAATATATTTTCAATAACTAACGCATAGTTTGGATCATTCTTTTGTCTCTTAATATTTTCCCATATTTTTCACTATTATTTGAAAACATTACTTGCATGGTAATATTTTTCCATTTATGATTTAAGCATTCAGTAATTATTGAACACTTAAATTATTTCCAATTTCTTGCTATCATGATATGATGAAAAATATCAGTATTCCTACCTTTCTGATTAAAAAGCTCTTTCCTGGGCTTCCCTGATTGTGCAGTGGTTAAGAATCCGCCTGCCAATGCAGGGGACATGGGTCCAGGAAGATCCCACATGCCCCGGAGCAACTAAGCCCGTGCACCACAACTACTGAGCCTGCACTCTAGAGCCCACGAGCCACAACTACTGAGCCCACGTGCCACAACTACTAAAGCCCGCATGCCTAGAGCCTGTGCTCTGCAACAAGAGAAGCCACGGCAATGAGAAGCCCGTGCACCGCAACAAACAGTAGCCCCCGCTCTCCACAACTAGAGAAAGCCTGCGTGCATCAACGAAGACCCAACGCAGCCAAAAATAAATAAATTATTTAATTAAAAAATAATAATAAAAAGCTCTTTCCTTACTCTGAGGTTATTAAAGTATTCTCCTATATTATCATCTAAAGCTTTATTGTTTTGCCTCATATTTAGATCTACAATATAACTATAGTGGAATTTTCTTTCAGGACACCCAAGCTGTCCCAACACCATTGATTTGAGTGACCATCCTTTCTCCCTTGGATTTGCAGGGCCACCTTTTTCATAAGTTATATGTCCATATATATGTAGGTTTATTTCTAGCCTTTAGTCTGTTCCATTGGTTTATTTATTCTTGTGTCAATAATACTATATTGTTTGAATTAACATGACTTCATAATAAGTCTTGATATCTAGTACAGTGAGTCCTTGTACCTCTTCTTCTTCTAAATTGTCTTGGCTATTCTTTTCTTTTATTTTTTTTTAGGAAGTTGAGAGGTGCTGAAGGATTTCCTGTTTTGTTTTTAATTTATTTTTTAAATGAACATACAATAACGTTGAATTTTTTGAGGGATACAGTTTTATGAATGTTAACACAACTATAGATTCATTTTATTACCACCCAAGTCCGGATATAGACAGCTTCATGACCCCAGAACTCTCTCATGCTGTTCCTTTGCAGCCACCTTCTTTCCCACCCCAGCCCCTGACAATTACTGATCTCTTCTCTATTGGTAGCGTTTTTCTTTTTCGAGAAATTCGTCTAAATGGAATCATACAGTATGTAACCTTTTGAAACTGCCTTCTTTCACTCAAGACAATGTCTTTGATATTTATCCAAGTTGTTGCATGTTCCTTTTTATTGCTGAGCAGTATTCCATTGTTTGGATGTGCCAAAGTTTGTTTAAATGTTCACCCTTTGGAGGACATTTTGGTTGTTTCCAGTTTTTACTGATTATGAAGAAAGCTGCTATAAACATTTGTGTGGGGGTTTTTGTGTCAACATAGATGTTCCTTTCATTAGGGTAAATACCTAGGAGTGCGATTGAGGGATAATAACTGTATGTTAAACTTTGTAAGAAACTGCGAAACTGTTTTCCAGAGTGCTTCTGCCATTTGGTATTTCCATTAGCAATGTTTGATAGTTCCAGTGGCAGAGCACTTGACATTGTCTCTTTTTTTTAAGCCATTCTAATAGTTTGAAGTGACGTGTCATTGTGGTTTTAATTGGCATTTCCAAGTGACTAACGATGTTGAACATCTTTTTATGTATATATTTGCCTTCTTCTCTTTGGTGAAGTGTCTCTTCAAGTATTCTGCTTTATTTTTTCTTGATTCACAGAGTTTATTTTCTTATTGTTGAGTTTAAGAAATTCTCTCTATATATTGGATACAAGTCTTTTTTGTAGGATATGTGTTTGAAAGTATGTCACGCTCATCTGTAATTTGTCTTTTCATCGTCTTAACTGTATCCTTCACAGAGCAAAAGTTTTTAATTTGAGAGAGAACTTTGATGCTGGTAGTGTGCCAAAGATGGCTGAAGCAATAGTTGTGGTAGAAATTCCCTGATGGCCTTAGGGCGATGTGGTGCCCGGCGTGTCTGTGATGGTGGTTGTAGGGGTCAGAAAAGGAAGGCCTGTGTGACCTTAAGTGGTCATCATCAACGGTCTTGCCCTCCAGGTGCAGCCCAAGCATGTGAATAGCAAGTAGTAGCAGCCAAGGTGGTGAGAGAAGAACAGATTAGAACAATACTGTCTGGGGTTTACGGAGTGACATCTTTACAGACTTCCCTTAATGGCATGGAATTCAGAGGAGGGGGAGGTCCCTTTTGTGCAGAGTGGTAAATTAAAATGAGTTCTTTGATCCCAACACATATTAAATGGTAGTAATTTCTCCTTTTCCTGTCCTGGGTGTTCCACTTCACCAGCTGCAGCAAGTTGACTATCCCATTAGCTTAGTACAACCTAAGAACACTCTGTCTTCCAAAATAATTACCTTGGGTTCATCTACAAAAGGCTGAAACTTTCCAATAAAAGCAAACACAAAGATGTGCTTTAAACAAGCTGTGTGCGCCCTCTCGTAGTTTCCTATGTCAGATTCCCAGAGAAAGTCCATTATTCCTCCAGAGGAGTTTTTTGATCACGTAAACAAATAGAGCATTCCGTTCCTCTTATGATTTGTCATAATGAATATTTTCAAATTAATGTATCACACAGTTAATAAGTATGGCATTATTGTTTTCTTATAAATTTGCTATCAAACTTTGGAATAAACAGGCCCATGGCAGCAGAATAGATCTATACAGTTTCAAATATTTTCAAAGCTTATTTCTATTCCTACCATTCTAATTTCTGAAAGAATAACAGAAGCATAATAAATTCCTCCTTTCTTGAACATAATTTTTTGAAGCTAATGAGAAATATAGGACACTAAAAACGTTAAGCCTCACAACTGAAATCTTTCAATATTTGTCCAACAAACATTAGCTTTTGTCCCATGTAATAGACAGTGGGATTTTCCTTTGCTGTTGATGTTTTAGAGTAATGAAAAGAAGGTGGGAAAGAGATGAGAATCTTCTTTATTTCTATAGAGGAAGATGTTTTCTATGATGAATTTTAAATGTATTTTAATATAGGTCTATTCCAAGTTAATATTAACATTAAGACACATTTTAGAATAACATAAGTTTAAAAGGGGGGCTTGGGACTTCCCTAGAGGTCCAGTGGTTAAGACTCTGCGCTTCCACTGCAGGGGGCACGGGTTCAAAGATCCCGCATGCTGTGTGGTGTAGCCAAAAAAAAAACGGGGGGGTTGTTATTTTGCAAAAGTCCTTCTTTGATAACATGGCCAAAGTCAATACTCAAGATGAAGAATAAATCCGTATTCATTTTTTAATGATTTAAAAAAATTATTTTTTTATTTTTTGGTTGCATTGGGTCTTCGTTGCTGTGCACGGGCTTTCTCTAGTTGTGGTGAGCGGGGGCTACTCTTCGTTGGCAGTGTACAGGCTTCTCATTGCGGTGGCTTCTCTTGTTGCAGAGCACGGGCTCCAGGCACGTGGGCTTCAGTAGTTGTGGCGCGCGGGCTCAGTAGTTGTGGCTCACGGGCTTAGTTGCTCCGCGGCATGTGGGATCTTCCCGGGCTAGGGATTGAACCCGTGTCCCCTCTATTGGCAGGAGAATTCCTAACCACTGCACCACCAGGGAAGTTCCTAAATCCATATTTATTAAACAAAAGGTATTAAGAGATGAAATGCTCTCTCTTTTTAAAGAATAAATAGGTGATAAATTCAGGATGATCAGTAATCTGACTGAGGTATTTTTAACCTGTCACCATAGGATCTGTCCCAGACGAACTTTTCTTTCCTCAACTTTAACCTCCTTACATTATTTCTGCTTCCTTACTTTCTCCTCTTCACTTTCTGAACTTTACTGTACTGTGCAGTGGTGGTGCAATAGGGGCTTAGTAATTCAGCTTTTCACAGCAAATATAGTAAGCACGTTCCAGCATGTAGTTAAATGAGTGTGAATGGATCCTTGAAGCCTCAAAGGAAGGCCAAGAGAATTTTAGCTTTCAGAAGATGCATTATCGATTAGCAGGCAAGATGGCGGAAGAGTAAGACGCGGAGATCACCTTCCTCCTCACAGATACATCAGAAATAGTACACGTGGAACTTCTCCTATAGAACACCCACCGAACGCTGGCAGAAGACCTCAGACCTCACAAAAGGCAAGAAACCCCCCACGTACCTGGGTAGGCAAAAGAAAAAAGAATAAACAGAGACAAAGAATAGGGACGGGTCCTGCACCAGTGGGAGGGAGCCGTGAAGGAGGAAAGGTTCCCACACCCTAGAAGCCCCTTCGCGGGCGGAGACTGTGGGTGGCGGAGGGGGAAGCTCCGGAGCCTCGGAGGAGAGCGCAGCAGCGGGGTGCGGAGGGCAAAGCGGAGAGATTCCCGCACAGAGGATCGGTGCCGACCAGCACTCACCAGCCCGAGAGGCTTGTCGGCTCACCCGCCGGGGCGGGCGGGGGCTGGGAGCTGAGCCTCGGGCTTCAGTCGGATCCCAGGGAAAGGTCTGGAGTTGGCAGAGTGAAAACAGCCTGAAGGGGCTAGGGCGCCACGGCTAGCCGGGAGGGAGTCCAGGAGAAGTCTGGAGCTGCCGAAGAGGCAAGAGACCTTTTCTTCCCTCTTTGCTTCCTAGTGCGCTAGGAAGGGGTTTAAGCGCGCCGCTTAAAGGAGCTCCAGAAACGGGCGCGAGCCGCGGCTGTCGGCGCGGACAGCAGAGACAGGTGTGGGATGCTCGGGTTGCTGCTGCCGCCACCAAGAGACCTGTGTGCGAGCACAGGTCACTCTCCACACCGCCCCTCCCAGGAGCTCGTGCAGCCCGCCACTGCCGGGGCCCCGGGATCCAGGGACAGCTCCCCCGGGAGAACGCGTGGCGCGCCTCGGGCCGGTGCAGCGTCACGCCGGCCCCTGCCGCCGCAGGCTCGCCCCGCATCCGTGCCCCTCCC
>NC_041233.1:15078567-15140968 GCF_002837175.3 Physeter macrocephalus | reverse complement strand
GGGAGGGAGGGAGACACAAGAGGGAAGAGATATGGGAACATATGTATATGTATAACTGATTCACTTTGTTGTAAAGGAGAAACTAACACACTATTGTAAAACAGTTATACTCCAATAAAGATGTTAAAAAAAAAAAGAAGATGCATTATCAAAACAAAACAACTCAGGAAAGCACCAAATGAACTTTTGACTTTAACAACATAGCTTCTTGGAGAACTCACTTGAGAGAAAAACAGTAAAATGTATCCCAGGGAAATAAGTTGTTAACTATAAGGCAGTTAATTTTAGGGGAACATTTTCCAAATGTGATCACTTTAATTATGTTACTCAGTGTTTAAGTCTTTTTTTCTGGCAATAATTAGAAAACTGGGTAAGTTGTCACTTCATTTCATGATTGATCAAAATCAGTAGGTCTTTATTGTATCAATTGGAGATATTTGTAACAAGAAGTTATAATAGAATAATCAGATTCTAAATCTGTAAAGAACCTTGGAAAAGTCCTATCCACCCTTTCCCTACTTCCCAATCCACCCTCTGTTAATTTCCTGATGCGAATACAGAGAGGCTAGAACACTTGTTCAAGGCCACTGGCAGAGTTAGAAGTAGCCCAGAATTAGCCAAATGCATCAAGAGTTTACCTGCCCCTCTGACTTAGCTTATGGTGTTCTCATCATCTCAATTTTTTGAAACTTGGTTTTCGTCTCACCCACTCTTGGAAAGTTTTTTGGCAGAAACTGATGCCTCTCCTTTGCCGTTCTCTTGTAAAACCATGACACGCAGTGCACATGGCATTTATCTTCTATGTTGTAATCATGGATTTCCCTTTATCTATCTCCCTCACTAGACTGGGATGACAGGTATTGTGTTCTGAAATTCTGTATCCTCAGCACCTATGTAATGTCCTGGATTGTTCCAGGAAAGGATAGAGAACTCAAGTCAGATTCATCTGACTAAATCCTAGGAATACTTTCAGAACTCTTCTGAAGGATGTTATCCTTAGGCTGAAACCATAGCAGTAAATATGATGTTAGTCTGAACCTGCCTGGGGCCACCACCTGGAGCCTGATAATGAAGCCAACACTGAGGAAAACAAGAGTTGTGAAAAGAACAGATAAATATTTGTTAATATCCCTCAAGCTTCTCAACATTGCAATGCTTGAAATCAGCAGTATCAATTAGAATGCTTTTGGCTATAAATAAAGCATTCCATTACAATGAGCATTTCTTTTCCTCATATAACAAAGAGTTCAGGGGTAGATTTTTCTAGCAATGACTCAATAGATCAAACTAGGGCTCTTGGCCCACACATCTTGTCCAATCACTGCAGCATCACATCTTCACACAACCATGTCCAAAGACAAGAAGGAAAAGTGGATTCTCCTTAAGGACTTTCTCTTTTTATAAAGAAGGAAAGTTTTTTAAGGGGCCTAAGTTGACTTCTCCTTATGTCTCACTGGCTAGGATTGGGTCACATGCTCATATCTAGGTCAAGGGAGGCTGGGTAAGGGCAGATCTGTCATTTTTCACCTCCACAGTGAGAGACAGGCTCTTCCAGCAAGCAAAAAAAATGGTAGTAGGGGGAGGTAGACCACTAGCAGGGTCTACAACACTGATTTTCCACGGGTTTTTCAGGTACATGAGGAAAAATATTTAATTTATTTAAGATTCTGAGTCAGTTTCTGTCCCTTACAACAAATCATGTATAACAAAATATTTCATTTTACACATTTATCTTTTTATTATAAATTTTTTAATATTTAAGATAAATTTATTATAAATTATATACCATTTCCAAAGAAATAAAAAATTATAAAGATTATAAAGGCTATTTTTTTTTTGCTGTCCATATTTTCAGGAGACCCAAACATTCATGTATGTTAAGTAGAGCATTCATGCACTTACTGAGAAGATAATTTAGCTGTTATCTCACAAATAGGGTTTTGGTACAATTTCAACATAAAATCAGTTAATATTGTATAGGATTATTCACTGTTATCTTGTTTTCGATCTCTGAGATTAGAATTTAAGATTAGTGTGCTCTTTTATCCACCACACATTCTGCAAATGCATGTCATTCCATAGCTCACTGTTTAAAAGAAATTCACAGAAGAAGAACATAGAGTGTAAAGACATAAAAGCTGTACTCAGTTGGCTGGCAGAATTGGGACTCAGAAGTTTTCTGTCCTTCACAAGAAAAAAAAAAAACAACAACTTGGCTACCTCCAGTAAAAAATGTATTTCTTTAGTGTATTTTTCAGTGACTAACTTTTAAAGACTTGAACCATTTGTAAATTAGATATTCTTTCCAATTTTTTTTCTTAATGATGTTGCTTTATTTTTTTCAAAAGCCAGGACAGATGGCTTTTTTATTTTCAAATTTAATTATAGCTGTACATATGAGAAGCAAACTTGTCACTGCCTTTTGCATGAATTTTCTCAAAATTTTGCAGACAATTTTATACATACTAAATCTTCTCAGGTTTCATAATGGGTTCAGAAAATAGATATCAGCAGGACAACTGGACAAATTTGGAATGAGTAATATTAAAAAATGTGCCTTGTACCCCAATCACAATTATATTGAGATATCAAACTCTTATGAGTATAATTATATTTTAGTGAATAAAAATATAATCTGATCAGGGAAGCAAGGTGAATGCTAATCCTAATTGCAGTTGTTTTTTTTTCAAAGAAACTTAATTTAATGGATGGACTATTTGTTTAGCTTCAAAACATGTTCATTTGGTTTGAGGCACACCCTGACAACAAAAAGAGTGGGTGATCATTTTTACCGAGGAGCTCTGAGAAATGGAAGGAAAAGAGACATCTAAAAGTCTATACACATAGACTTAATATAACTTGAAGCAGAATGACATTTCATGGGAAAAACCTGAGCTTTTTTTACCAGCTTCCATGAACCTCCAGGAGACCACGGCATGCAAATAATTGCAGTTTTGAACTCTCTTTAAAGTCATTCAAAAATTTAAAAAATCTATGGTATATCTCAAATCATATGTTAAAAATCATTAAAATTGATGTAATTAATGCCAACAATTACTGCCTAAAATGTGAAGATGATAAAAAATATTTAGACAAACTGGAAAAAGTTGGGGAAAAAATCAAGCTTGAACTTGACTGGGCCTCTAGAGTTTCTCAACCTTGGCACTATTGGCACTTTGAGCTAGATAATTCTTGTTGGGGCAGGGGGCCTTTCCCATGTATTGCAGGATAGTAGTATCCCAGGTCTCTTCCCACTAGGTGCCAATAGCACTCACTTCCAGTGTGACAACCAAAAATGTCTCCAGGCATTGACAAATGTCCCCTGGGGGCAAAATTGCCCCCCCCACCCCCCACTGAGAACCACTACTCTGGATCCAACTACCAATTTACAAGAAATTCAGAGGACAGAGGAACAGGAGATGCAATCAACAAAATCTACTCTGTGGGAAATTCTACAGATCAAATGACCTTGTTTTTTCTACAAATAAATTGCAAGAAAGAAAGAAAAAGAGGTTAAAAGAGACTTAAGAGGCATCAGCCAATTGCAATGTATGAAACGTATTTTCACCCTGATTCCTACAAAGTATAAAAATATTGTGCAACAATAAGAGAAGTAGGAACACACTGAATGGATATTTGATAATAGTATGGAATTATTGGAATTGTGAGATTGTGGCTATGTCCCTAAAAAAAGATTTTATCTTTTAGAGAGCCTACTGAAATACTTTCAGAAGGCATGATATGGAATTTGGGATTTGCTTCAAGGTTGATCCAGGAGGGCTGGGGCTGGGAGGAGGGGCAACTTAAATAAAACAAGACTGATTATGAGTTGATAATGTTGAAGTCAGGTGATGGGTTCATGAGAATTCACTTAATTAGTTTCTTTTACTTCAGATTATGTTTACTATTTGCCATAATAAATAATTTAAAAATATTTAGACATGTCTTTTCGAATAGTTTTAGCCTCATACACTATCCCTATAGTAACAGCTTAATTTTTGTACTGAGTTATTAATTAATAAGTTAATTGCCCAGAGAAAAGCACAATGCATTTGCTTTAATCTATATTGGTTGGCTCTATTGATCAACTTAAAATTATTGCTAAATCACTGTCTTATATTAGGTAGACAGAACAAAATCTGACACAGTGCTCGGTATAGTAGTTTTCAGGTAGTGCCCCCCTCAACCCTGGGGTCCCACAGAAGTACTTTCAGAAACATTTGATTCAAATTTCACTTTTTAAACACTTTTTCCAATTATTTTTTTAAACTGTCATTTAAAATAATCCAATTGGAGATTTACCTACCTGTTAGCATATAAGTAAAGTTAACTTGATTCTCCTGACACTGAAGAGTGAAGTTACTTCTGCCATCACTGTTTAATCGAGTAAAGAACATACTGCAATTGCAAGGTGAGTGGTTGAAAAGTAGTACAATTTCCATTACTAGTTTGTGTGAATTCAAAATTTCTCAGTGTTTTGTAACCCTCCCCAAATGCAAATATTTAAAGTACCTTATGACTGCAACTTGCAATACTAATATCCAAATATTAATTTTTTGTTATCCTTGATCATTGTATAATACTATAGAAATGTTTTCAAGTATACTAAAATAATTGTGTGCCAATCAAATGCTGTATCATTTCCTTTATACATTTGAAAAAATAGTGCTAGAGCAAGAAGTTTGAATATCAGTGTCCATGTGGAAAGAAAATCAGGAGACCTAGTGAGGCTTGGACATCAGGTTTGAGCAAACATACCAGATGCATCTGAGGCAGAACCACATTTCAAGAAATAAGGCCTTTGATGTTAGAAATTTCATTCCAGTTAGAAGCCCCATAAGGTCAGGAATCACATCTGGGTTATTCACAACTGTATGCCCAAACCATTACCAACGAATGGCTTGTGAGAGCTTTATTTCCCACCTGAATCTCCATTAGTTCCCACCAAGACACTCTAAATTCCAAACTAATTATTATTTGCAAAGTCTCTAATTCATAGTTTATATAAGTTTCTCGAAATGATTAAGTTATTATCTAAGCAAACAGACTCCAATTCCATTTTTAAATGTGGTAAATATTTAGAAAATGTAGAAAACACTTAGAAAAATGGCATGCTTTCCTAAGCATAACATTTATTCAGCATACTAAGGTCTATAGATACAATTTAAGAGTAGAAAAATAAGCCATGAAATCAAAGCCATTAGGAAAATATGTGCTACTTTTAAGTAATGTGGGTGAGAAAGGAATTGGCCCCAATTAAGTTAAATGATAAACTTAACATTAAGAATAATTGGTTGGGGGACCTTGCTGGTGGCACAGTGGTTAAGAATCTGCCTGCCAACGCAGGGGACACGGATTCGAGCCCTGGTCCGGGAAGATCCCACATGCCTCGGAGCAACTAAGCCCGAGCGCCACAACTACTGAAGCCCGCGCGCCTAGAGCCCGTGTTCCGCAACAAGAGAAGCCACCGCTTGCTGCAGCTAGAGAAAGCCCATGCCAGCAATGAAGACCCAATGCAGCCAAAAATAAATAAATAAATAATAAATAAAATAAATAAATTAAAAAAAAAAGAATAATTGGTTGGTAGAATTTTCAAAAAAGAATTGTGTTTTCAGGATAATGATTCTGCTTATCTTTATCCTGCAATTATTTTCACAATTTTTTCCATTTTATTATTCATCTGTAACTTAGCAATTGCTAAATGAAGTGGTAAATTCTATAAATACATAAAGGGAATGACCTTTCTCAAATATAGAAACTATGGAAGAGCTTAAGCCTCTGTCACAAACCCAGCATCTCTTCAACATGCCTAAGATTCAAAAGTTTAATTCTTTTTTTTTTTTTTTTTTTTTTTTTTTTGCGGTACGCGGGCCTCTCACCGCTGTGGCCTCTTCTGTTGCGGAGCACAGGCTCCGGACGTGCAGGCTCAGCGGCCATGGCTCACGGGTCCAGCCGCTCCGCGGCATGTGGGATCTTCCCGGACCGGGGCTTAATTGCCCAGAGAAAAGCACAATGCATTTGCTTTAATCTATATTGGTTGGCTCTATTGATCAACTTAAAATTATTGCTAAATCACTGTCTTATATTAGGTAGACAGAACAAAATCTGACACAGTGCTCGGTATAGTAGTTTTCAGGTAGTGCCCCCCTCAACCCTGGGGTCCCACAGAAGTACTTTCAGAAACATTTGATTCAAATTTCACTTTTTAAACACTTTTTCCAATTATTTTTTTAAACTGTCATTTAAAATAATCCAAGTGGAGATTTACCTACCTGTTAGCATATAAGTAAAGTTAACTTGATTCTCCTGACACTGAAGAGTGAAGTTACTTCTGCCATCACTGTTTAATCGAGTAAAGAACATACTGCAATTGCAAGGTGAGTGGTTGAAAAGTAGTACAATTTCCATTACTAGTTTGTGTGAATTCAAAATTTCTCAGTGTTTTGTAACCCTCCCCAAATGCAAATATTTAAAGTACCTTATGACTGCAACTTGCAATACTAATATCCAAATATTAATTTTTTGTTATCCTTGATCATTGTATAATACTATAGAAATGTTTTCAAGTATACTAAAATAATTGTGTGCCAATCAAATGCTGTATCATTTCCTTTATACATTTGAAAAAATAGTGCTAGAGCAAGAAGTTTGAATATCAGTGTCCATGTGGAAAGAAAATCAGGAGACCTAGTGAGGCTTGGACATCAGGTTTGAGCAAACATACCAGATGCATCTGAGGCAGAACCACATTTCAAGAAATAAGGCCTTTGATGTTAGAAATTTCATTCCAGTTAGAAGCCCCATAAGGTCAGGAATCACATCTGGGTTATTCACAACTGTATGCCCAAACCATTACCAACGAATGGCTTGTGAGAGCTTTATTTCCCACCTGAATCTCCATTAGTTCCCACCAAGACACTCTAAATTCCAAACTAATTATTATTTGCAAAGTCTCTAATTCATAGTTTATATAAGTTTCTCGAAATGATTAAGTTATTATCTAAGCAAACAGACTCCAATTCCATTTTTAAATGTGGTAAATATTTAGAAAATGTAGAAAACACTTAGAAAAATGGCATGCTTTCCTAAGCATAACATTTATTCAGCATACTAAGGTCTATAGATACAATTTAAGAGTAGAAAAATAAGCCATGAAATCAAAGCCATTAGGAAAATATGTGCTACTTTTAAGTAATGTGGGTGAGAAAGGAATTGGCCCCAATTAAGTTAAATGATAAACTTAACATTAAGAATAATTGGTTGGGGGACCTTGCTGGTGGCACAGTGGTTAAGAATCTGCCTGCCAACGCAGGGGACACGGATTCGAGCCCTGGTCCGGGAAGATCCCACATGCCTCGGAGCAACTAAGCCCGAGCGCCACAACTACTGAAGCCCGCGCGCCTAGAGCCCGTGTTCCGCAACAAGAGAAGCCACCGCTTGCTGCAGCTAGAGAAAGCCCATGCCAGCAATGAAGACCCAATGCAGCCAAAAATAAATAAATAAATAATAAATAAAATAAATAAATTAAAAAAAAAAGAATAATTGGTTGGTAGAATTTTCAAAAAAGAATTGTGTTTTCAGGATAATGATTCTGCTTATCTTTATCCTGCAATTATTTTCACAATTTTTTCCATTTTATTATTCATCTGTAACTTAGCAATTGCTAAATGAAGTGGTAAATTCTATAAATACATAAAGGGAATGACCTTTCTCAAATATAGAAACTATGGAAGAGCTTAAGCCTCTGTCACAAACCCAGCATCTCTTCAACATGCCTAAGATTCAAAAGTTTAATTCTTTTTTTTTTTTTTTTTTTTTTTTTTTGCGGTACGCGGGCCTCTCACCGCTGTGGCCTCTTCTGTTGCGGAGCACAGGCTCCGGACGTGCAGGCTCAGCGGCCATGGCTCACGGGTCCAGCCGCTCCGCGGCATGTGGGATCTTCCCGGACCGGGGCACGAACCCGTGTCCCCTGCATCAGCAGGCGGACTCTCAACCACTGCGCCACCAGGGAAGCCCCAAAAGTTTAATTTTTATTCAACATTTCATATCTGTATTGTTTACTATAGCTTGTCAGATAATATGACTCTTGCTAGTATTATATCCTCTGCTAAAAGAAAATTCAGAGAGTTTGATCCTTAATCTCTTGGACTCTAGCCTAAATTAATGACAGATTTGTGTACCAAACATGAAGTCATAAAAATCCAAACCAGAGTACAAAATAATTTAAAAATTAAGGATGTTAATGTCCCCTTTTATACTTTTAGCTAAACATCTTGAAAATAAGTTTCCCCTAATCAATAGTGTAATAATGAGAATGATGTTTGTACTCTGAAGTCAAATATGATTAATTTTAGAGTAAATCAATTTTACAAAATTTATTAGAAGTAGAACTAATAAAATTACTGTGGTATTATCATATTAGTATATGATAATTAAAGAGAAAATGAGCATATCAAATTTAAAGGATCAAAACATGATTTATAATATCCATAAGGATTAATAACTTACAAGAGAATCACTCATTTCTTTAAACAGCTTTGGTTTATTAAAAACTAAAAGTGTGAAATGACTAGCACTCATTTCATATTGACCTATTTTAGAAAAAAAGCAAGTTGATTATTAGGAAAGCAAATGAGAGCCAAGAGAAATAATCTATCCTAATTGATCATTAATTAATTCTGACTGGTTATTCTTGCTAGACATTTGTATGAAATTATTAACATTGAAAGTACTTCAATAATTTAGCCAAGTATTTGACACAAGTTATTTTAATGATACATGAAAGACATCTTGTTAACATTCTGGAGTGAATAATGTTATTCATACAATCATAAATATGATGATCATAATAATAGATTCAGATTTGTAGTCTTATTTTTAAAATTGATTACCATGGCATCAGACTGACATTTTATCTAGTTTTGTATAACCTTTTGATATTAACCTTGTTAATTTGGGGTTTGTAGCCACAGAAATAAATAATAATGATCCCGAGGAATTATTTAATTCAACATACAGAATTTTATAAAGTATATGGGAGAATTGAGGCTGAGGATGAAGGTGGCAAGGCTTTTTCTTATACTTTTCATCTGAAAAATCAAATACATAAAATTAAGCAGGTAAAATCCTATGTTGGTTATACTTCTAACAGAAACCTTTCTCTAATAAAACCTGAAAATGAATTCAACAACACTGAGGCTGACTCTTGACGTTAGAGAGAGAGAGATGTGACTACTGATCAAGAGCTCTATCTTAAAAACTAGATTATGCTTTATTTTTGAAAGGAGAAATTGCTGCTACTGCTAGGAAGAAAAAAATTACTTTCTCAGTGGACAAATGAATATATTTGTTTTTTGGTTAGTGCAGCTGTACCATAGTGCAGTCAAGGAAGCATTTTATTTAAAAGACATTACAGCTGTCACGACCCCTGAGCTCCTGGTGATTAATGAATCTTACATAAACTATGACAATTGGATATGGAAGACTGGAAAACAAGTGCCACAGCAGGATCTTCAATACTAGGCATCTTTTCCTTCTCACTCTTTTCTTTCCATTTAAGTGTTTACATGTCCAATAGGACACGTAATCTTTTAGGCTCACAGCCTGAAAGAGAAACCATAGCAGGAGCCTTTCATATATTTCTGTTGATGTTGATGAACATGAGGAGATGGCCATTGGGGAAATCATAAATTGCTACCTGGGTGAAACCTTTACCAATACTGTAAGCAGTCATTTTAAAGTGATGGAAAAATATTGTGGTAGCCAACCATTAAAAACCAATTCATGTCCTTCAGTAAATGTTATCATCAAAAAGGCCACATCAGAAAACCACTTTATGAAATGTTCTTTTGTCAGATACAGGAATTGCACCTTAAGATGCCTTATAGTATATATCAGTGTTTATACAAATACATAACAAATGAAAGCTAGCAATTTATCATATTACTAAAGATCTTTAGGAAGAGATTGCCAGTATGCCTCAGTAGCATATTAAAGGTATTTAATAAGAAGTAAATACTTTGTTATTTTTATAACATTTTATAATCATTACATTGTTTCTATCCTCTTTTATAAAATTGTGGAATATAACTAGATAGATAATCTCTAAGGCTTGTTCTAATTTCTAAAATTCTGTGATTGAATCTTTTTTGCTCTGAAAGTCCTATAGTACATTTTAGTAATAGTCACAAAAATTCTGACCTGATAAGCCATAAAGAATTGACATCAACCCGTATCTTTTTTTGCTAACATTGTTACACAATACATTTTATTCTATACCTTAGAAAAACATAGTATAGCATCTATCTTGTTCATCTGGTGATAATTACTAAACCATTCTCATATTCAAAATATGTATTGTAAGATCTTCTATTTATTTAATAAATCTAATCTGTTATTCTATTAAGATGAATTTTCTGGGACAACCTACATTTTTTCAGGGGGAAGTATTTTGTTTGAATAATAAAAGGTGATTGACATTATCAGTTTGAATAAAAAAAGTGATTAACATGTTTAGTCAACAATTAGTTTGTTTCCCCTATTAATGAATTAAGGCATAGAAAATAAAAAAGATACACTAAGGGCTTTTAAGAATTTTGAAAATTCTACAGACATCTTCAACTTATAAAACTTATATTTGTTAAAACTGCAGTATGTTAAAAAGTAACTTATAGTAATCCTGATTTTGTTAACCATTATTTTAATTTTTTTAATTTTATGAATCTGAAACACAGTTAACAGAAGCAAATTTAGTTTCAGTAAATAAATATAATGTTCAAAAGGGGAAACTAATTTCACATTAGGTAATAAAATACATATCATTTTGTATGTAATTTCTATAATTAGCTTGAACATAAGAAACTATTAAGCAAAGATGTGAAGTAGAACTCAGTTAAATAAAAACTATGCAGAAAAATAAGATATTAGGCGTTGGGAAGAAAATTCTTTCAACAGGGAAACTACCTCATCTTTTCTATTTAGTATAAATATTGTTTCTCAGTACAGCAACATTTTAAAGAATATTTTGGTTAGATATTTTTCAAGTATAAATCAAGTGTATGATTAGTACACAGAATTCTTCAAAGTATTTAGAGCTACACATTAAGGAAGCTACACATTAAACCTGCATGTAAAATCTCCGGTTTTATTTATACTATGCTAGGGAGAAAGAGTGATATTGTTATACTAACATCTACAAAGCAACAAAATGAAACTCCAGAAGATGAAGATATTGTTAGGACATAAAAAATACAGATGTACATCTAATGACTATATGCTTTGGCATGCACAAATGTCCTTTCAAGAAATCAGAGCCACATTATTTGAGTTACAAGTGACAAGTTTCTTGTTGATGCTATACTATATACTATTCTATATTTTACTTATTTCAACTAAAGAGTTTAGTGCATGTTTTACAAAATGAATATTTTTCTGTAAGTAGCAGAGAAATGATTTGAAGAAGTAACTCAGCGTTTCATGTATAATTATTCATCACACATCATCCTCATTACTGTGATAGCACCAGTCAACCAAGCACTTTATAGAATTAGCATGGAGCCCCACCCTACCTGCCTGGCCATTCATAACACAGCAAATGGCAAGCCAAAAATAACGTTCCCATAAGACCCAGAATTCTCTCTCAGGGACAGCTCTAGTGAACGGTTTACGGTCGTTGTTAACCAGTGAAGAACAGCTCAACAGGCTCACACACTTTGCAGAGTGGTCAAAGGATTCTCCTGCCTTTAGGTTTTCAGAAAATAATAGAAACGGCATTTTTACAGGACTCTGTGATTCATTCTTTGTAATGTGAGGATCTCAGTGGAAGACAAGGGTCAAGCCCTTGGAACTCAGAATGCGGGGGTGAAGGAAAAAGGCAGATGGAGTTTGAAAACGAAACAGCTTAATAAGCTTGACTCTGAAATTTGTGGTAAACAAGCCAACTCAGTGCTCACCTTGACATCACACAAAACAAAAATGTAATATTTTCTAAGGTCAAAATAAACTTTTTTCTTCTAAAATTACCTTTGGTTTTACTTTTGTTAGTCACAACTTTTTAACTTACAATAAAATTTCAGAAGCATTACAGACTCTTTAAAGAAGTTTATGGTTGTAAAAGAAGGTGTGCATAGCTATTTAGCTACTTTAGATGGAAATATTACTACTGCATGCTGAAATTATCAAGTCATTCATTCCACTGTTATCTGATTTAAATCTAGAGTTTTCATAACTTCCCTAATGGTTTCTTCTTGGGATTAGGATTATATAGGGGATAATAAACCAATTCAGTGTTGTTAATGATACTACTGGCATATATTTGCACATGCTTTACATTTTTTTTTTTTTTTTTTTTTTTTTTTTTTGCAGTACTCGGGCCTCTCACTGTTGTGGCCTCTCCCGTTGCGGAGCGCAGGCTCCGGGCGCGCAGGCTTAGCGGCCATGGCTCACGGGTCCAGCCGCTCCGCGGCATGTGGGATCCTCCCGGACCGGGGCACGAACCCGCGTCCCCTGCATTGGCAGGTGGACTCTCAACCACTGCGCCGGCAAGGAAGTCCTATGCTTTACATTTTTCAAACACTTTAACAAATACTGGATACCAAAAAAAAAAAAATCCAGTGACAAGGGAAGAATGATTAATCCTATATCACAAGTGATGAAACTTACATTTACAGATGTCAAGTGACTTGGTGCATAGATATTCGGTGGCAGGGCTAAGACTATAGTTTAAATACCATCTCTTAGTTTGGTACTTGTATCAATCAGGATGGGCTAGGTAATGCTGTAGTGACAAACAATCCCCAGATCCAGAGGCTCAAAACAACAAAGATGTATTTCTTGCTCCTAATATATGTCCATCAATAGATGTCTGTGGGTTCTCCAGTTCTCTCACTCTGAAACCCAGGATTTTGTACCATCCATCTGTAAGGTTGCCTGTCACTGGGACAGAGGGAAAGAAAATTATAGCAAATCACATACTTGCTCTTAAAGCTGCTGCACAGACACTTCTGCTCATGGTTCATCAGCCAAAGCATGGCTCATAGGCACAGTTGACTGCAAACAGGCAAACCTAGGAGCAAGGGAACCAAACCAAAAATATTTGGTGAATGTCACTGATTACAACAGTCAGTCCTATTAGGCACGAAACATTCAATTCACTCTTCTTCCTATAGGCAATATGTACTTACCTGTCCCTGAAGGAGAAAACCCAGAAGTGCCTTTCAATGAGAACATCAAGTTCAAAGAGCAGAATCTATGGGTGATACAGTGTAGTCCCGACATCAGGAAGAAACATGCTTCATGTCTGAGTGTGGCTCTGCTTGATCCAAAAAACTTATGAACTAAAAAGGCAAGTCATCAGTTCCCTAAACATCCAGTATACACTGGTAAACTTGTGTTCAGGGTAACCTCAATAACTATTCCCTGGAGAAAAATAGGAGACACAGCAGTTGCTGGTGTGTAGCAGGTGTGAAATCCCAGTAGGCAGATATTGTAAGGATCCTTTATCCCAAGATGAGAGAAATGTTCCTTGATTAGACCCGGAAGGGGCTTCCCAGTCCATTTATTCTCCATGGCTCTCTGTTCTAACCTTTGAAAAATGCTGTCTTTTCCATTTTCCTTTTTGGACACATTCAAAGTGAGCATCAGAATATGACCTTCTTAGGACACTGAGCAGCTTCTTCAGGTGGCTACATGTGCAGAAGGAGAAAAGCAAAGATAATATGGTGAGTTTTCCTGAAAATCAAATACGTGCAATTTGACTGCTTTTTATTCTGTAATTATTTACTTCTTATATTTGTGGTGTTCAAATACCCTTTCTTGTGGACTTCTATATCAGCAGCATGGTGGACTTCATGAATAATCGTTCCTCTCACTATTGAGTAAGTTTGCATGAAACATAAATTTTGCATAAAATATAACTTTTGTAGCATTGCTGAGATCTCCAGAAAGAAGAAAAATCTCTAAGGGACTAAAATTAGAATAACAACAAAAATAACCAACCAAACAAAACAACCTTGAGTTGAAACCAGAGCTGTAAGCTATACGTGCACACATGCATATGCACACACACACAAAGGGTTTTGCTTTGTCACTGGCAAGTAGAAGGACCTGTACCTGAGACCCTTATATTAAACTTAAGAATCTGGCCTGACTGGTCTTAGGTATCTAGAGCCTTTTGGCTCCAAGCAGAAGCATAGGCAAATCCTCTCTGGAAAACAGTCGAGATTAGCTGAATTTGAACACAATAAATAAGACGATAGAATAAGGTTTAACCTCTGTCTAATTGTAGTCCCTGAATGACAGAATAGAGAGAACAGAGGAAAGGCAATTTTTGAAGAGTTAATGCTTAAGAATGGAGAAAATAAATCCAAAGTTACAAGGTGAACAATGTATACTTAGTGAGATAAAGAGTTAAACATTAGAAACATTTCCTTTAAAATCGTGAAGAAAACAAATATGCCCACTCTCACCACATCATTTAACACTATAATGGCTGCCTGTCTCAGCCACTGCACTAAGTCAGATAAAAAGAATAAGGAAAATTAGAAAAGAAAGAAACAAAATTGTTATTATTCACACTGAGTCATTTACATAGAATAACCCCCCCAAACCTACAGACAATTTATTGGAAATAATAAGAGAATTTAGCAAGGCATCTGGATAGAAAACCAGCAGATGAAAATCGGTTTTATTTCTATATACTAACCACAAATCGAACACATTTTTTTTTTTTTTTTTTTTTTTTTTTTTTGCGGTACGCGGGCCTCTCACTGTTGTGGCCTCTCCCGTCGCGGAGCACAGGCTCCGGACGCGCAGGCTCAGCGGCCATGGCTCACGGGCCCAGCCGCTCCATGGCATGTGGGATCTTCCCGGACCGGGGCACGAACCCGTGTCCCCTGCGTCGGCAGACGGGCTCTCAACCACTGCGCCACCAGGGAAGCCCCGAAGACATATTTTTAAAGCATTATTTCCAATAGCAAGAAGAGATACATGGAATCCAAAAATGGAACAAAAGATATGCGAGGCCTATGTGGAAAAAACTGTAAAACTTTAGTGAAAGACCTTAAAGAATCTAAATTTGCAACATATGTGATGTTCACGGATAGGAATGCCCAATAACCTAAATATATCATTTCCTTCTAAATTCAGTGCAATTCTAATAAAAATTCCAGTAGGCTTCTTTTTAATTTCTTTGGAACTTGAAAAGCTGATTCAAAATGTTATGTGAGAGTGCACAGGCCTAGTATGTTGGCTGGATACTCTTGAGACGGAGAACACAATGGTGCATATCCATAAAGAGAACCTTTAAAGAACCAAAGCAGGAAGAGAAGGGTTTGTCTTTAGCCTAACTTATGGCATTAATGCGCCTAAAGAAAAACGTTATCTAGAGAAGGAGCTGGGTTTGTCCTGGAAACTAGGGGTGCGTGTGAGAGACTGTGAGGGGAGGTGGGGAGTGGAAGAAGCAGAATTAGAAAAATTTGAGGAAGTGAGTCTGCAGGTATGCCCTCTGTTAAACATAGATGGGTCTGAGTATTGTAGCGTGATGCTGTTAGATATGTAAGTCAGCGGTTTTCAAACATTTTCGTGCAAAACACCTAAAAGAATTTTTAAAAACTTTTTACCCATTACATATTTTTTAAGGCGGCATCTGTTATGTTTTAGCGTACATCTAAATAGTTACAAAGGATGTAATTGCTGATGTATTGAAAAAAATATAATTTAAAATTTAAAACATATTTATTTAGTGTATCCAATGGAATCCAAAATGTCAAAGACCCAGCCACCATTTAAATATATGAACAACTTAATCTATAAGTTGGAAATTTTAGTGTTTCTTTTCCTACTTGAACTTGTATTTTTATTCCACTTCCTCCACAGAATTTTATGCTCATATAAAATATTTTTATGCTTGAGGGGTCTTTATTGCTCATCCTATCATGTTTCTCTGCAGCAAACATATGCATGTTAATTGGAATTTTATACATTTTTACATTTCATGTAAAAATAAGATTTAACTGTCAAGAGTTTTCTTTTGGGTTGCATTATTAAAATTATTAGTAGTACACAATTGATAAAAACAAAATAAGTATATTACAAATTATAATGGATCAATATTAAACATCAAAAGTGAAATTTTCCTGGCAATGAACCTCATAATGAGATGGACGAGCCTCTTCTTCCCTCCAATTAGTTTATGTATCCATGGATGAATATTAAATAATGCTAGAATGAGCCAGCTTTCAACATCAAGTCCACATCTGGTTTTCATTTTTATAAATGTAAGCCTAAGCCTGTGGTTCATTGCTTATAGCAACATCAATACCAATAAATTTAATTGTCCCTTTGGCTCCCAGATGGCTTTTATACCCTGGGGCATGTAGTAGGAATGGGTAAAAGTGATGCCTTTCTTTTGTCAAGTGGGAACAGGTGGCTGTGAAAAGGGGCCTTATGTGAAGCCTAGAGAGCAGGCAGGTCATTAGGATGGGGAACATAAGTTGAAGATCATGATGATGATTCCTTTAAAACTGCCCAAGCCTATATAAACCCTGAAAAGGTCTGTTTTTAGCACTCTCTTCCTTTTTAAATATAAACTTTTAAATGCATACATAAGTATATGTATGTATTCCTAAACAATGTATTGTTTAGATTCTCTTATTCATCTTTATAAAAATTATATATTTTATGTACTCTTCTTCAACTTGCTTTCTTCATTCAGTATTTCTAAGATTCAGCCGTGATGTTACATGTATCTATGGTTCATTCATTTTTGTTGATATATAATATTCCATTGGGTAAATCACTACAATTTTTTTACCCATTCTCCTGAAATGAACATTCGGATTGTCTTAATATTTTTGTTATTACAAGCAGTGTTGCTGGTGCACATTTGCAAGAGTTTATCTAAGGATATATAGATCTAAGAGTGGAATTGCTGGGTATTCACATTTTCAACTCTGTAAGATAGTTCTGAATTTTTTTCCAAAGTGATTGAACAAAGTTACATCCCCTCCACCAGTGTATAATATCTTCTTGATTTTCATTTTCACCAATCCTTAGTATTATCAAACTTATTATTACCAACCTAGTGACTATAAAATATTATCTCAATTTTACAGATTAAAACTAATGATAAAGTTGAGCAACTTTTCACATTTTATTTGCCATTTGGATTTACTGTCCTGTAATATATGCCTACCATAACTTTTGATCATTTTCCACTTGGACTTTTTCTGATTTGTAGGAATTCTCCCTATATAATCTAGGTATTATTTTTCAGTGGTGGGTAATATATCTTGAATATATCCAACCCTATTCACATAAGCTTTTCTCATTCAGTTCTCAGTGTTCCTCAGGTCCTGTACATTTGCTCATAGGTACTGATGTTTTCTTCCTGCAGTAGCAATGCCTCATGTTTATGTGGGATAACCAGTTTTACAAAGCACTCTCACAAATCTTATCTCACCTGAGTCTCTCAACAACTTCTAAAAGAGAAGTTGGGTATTATTATACTTGTTTTATAGATAAGGACACTGAGTGGCTTGCCCAAGGTCATAGGGCTAATAATTCCTCAGACTGTGTACTCCATATCCTCCTTATGATTATATGATGCTTCAGCTGTTTATAGATTATGGCTTATTCATTTAAGCAAATGCTGCACTTCTGCTTAGCATCTTTACTTCAGTTCCTTCTTTTTTATGTTTATAATTCAAGATACAGCTCCAGTCTATGAAGTTCATTCTAAATTCATTACCTACAAGATAATGTAGGTATCCAGATGAGTAAAGGAAGCACCAAGATGATTTTTTAATAGGGTTTTTAAAAAAAGAATGTCCAGGAGGATACTAGAAACCACAACAGTTACGTGTTCTGGGGCAAATCACATTTTTGAAAGTAATGGGTCTATTATGTAAGAAAGCTGGTTTCAAATTCAGTATTTTTCTTTCTTTTGGCCTTTTAGAGAGTTAAAAAGAGGAATACAGTGAATAAAGAGAAGAAAAATATACTTTAATATTTATTAGTATTATCTAAATTGGCTGTCCTATTTTTATCAAGCACTGATTTTCTATTTATTAATTACTAAATAGTATTTATTTGTTGTATTAGCTATAACTAATACCTATAATTAGTATTAAATGTTGAACTTATAATGGGAAGTGATATTGATAGGACAGTAATTCCATCACTCAACCTCTGGCTGAAGCTCCTACACCTGGGCAGTTGAGTGAGAAACCACCTACTGTGGGAGCCCAAGAGGGTGGGATGTTAGCTCTCAAATGAGAGATGCCCAAGTGTTACCTGTCAAACATTTGAGACGGTGAAATGTAGTACCTCTTACTTTCTGGGAGTTGTTAAATTCATTCATTCATTCACCCTCAAGCTGATCAAACTACTGCATGTGAAACCTTTAATCATTTGGTAGTTTTCATAGATTATTCAATTTTTATGTACATCACATACACCAGAGAAAGCTATGTTTGATGAAATTAGCAGTAATAAGAAAGGACCTGAGTATAAATAAAGAAATAGCATTCCTACTCTGAGGTATTTTAATCACCATTTAATAGTTGTATCTTAAGCACTTCCTGGGTACATCCCCTGATGAATAATAAAGAGATAGAACCTCATTGTATCTTCTTCTCCAAAGAGAAAAGTTTTAATAACAACTGTCTGTTCTACAGATAATTACTAAATATGACCTTTCCTAGGTCTCTTTTTTCTAGTATTAATGCATCTCCAATTATATACCTAGTATTTACTCATCAAATATTCCTACATCAGTGTCCAATTTAAAATTTGTTGGCTTGCTATTTTATTTTTGATTAGTGGCATTTTTGTTACTTTAATTAGGGTACTGAACATCACTGTTACTACTAAGGTTTTTGTTTTTGTTTTTCTTGGGTCTTGCTTTTTTGGCACATGTGAATTTTGCTTCGTATAAAACAGAATGACTTTCTCGTGGTCTCTGATGATGGTCTCCTTTAAAATTAAAGGAGCATCTGTTTTTGGTGTGGGGATGATCCACAATTACGTTGTGACTGATCTATATGTTACTTGTACATTCTTTTTTTTTTTTTTTTTTTGGAATTTCACAAGGGGAAAACTACAAGTAACGAGTTTTATATAATTAAATTTGTTACAGGTTTTCATGTTCAGAATAAACGATTTTTCAACCTTGGGTGAAAAAACTTGCATCCCTTTAAGGTGACTGTGTTTTACCTTAGGACGACTGTTGCATGCCAATTTGCGCGTGTGCGCACGCCTGTGTGTGTGTGTGTGTGTAAACACAGTTAAAACTAAGTTAAAAGATGTAAATTTAAAATTGGTTGTGTATCTAATCTGCCCCAGGTTCAGTAAATAAACAATTCTTTAAAAACAAACAAACAAAAAAATGGTTGGCTTGGTCCTGTTTCCATGAAGTGATGGTTTCTCTAAGTATTTTGTTCTGAGTCTGAGAGCTGTGTATATGAGAAATAATATATGGCTGTTAACGAGTACCCTGTGTGTATTTCTGAGTCAGGTACTATACTAGGCTCATAAGGCTCACTTTGAATAGGGGATAATTATACTACAAAGTGGTAAGCATGAGAGAGGTGTGCGTAAGGGGAGAAGGGTACCTAATGACTCTAGAATTTAGATCTGTGTTTGGAGAGAATCAGTTGAACTCTGTATTGGTAGTTTTGAACTCTACATATTTTATAGTTGTGTGTGAGGATAGGGGTCATCCCTAATGACCCATACATTCCTAATGTAAGGGGAAAGCCATTCTTAGATGGGCAGCTTCTAGTGTCACTTGGTCCAGGGCCTTGAAGAGGCAAATTACCCTTTTGAGAGAAAGGGCATTTTTTACATTTTCACAAATTCATCTCCAAACTAACTGGTTTAAAAAAGCCTTGTGGATAATGTGACCACATAACTTAATATCCACTTTGCCTAGGACAAGACAAGATTTGTGGGACATTGGGATGACAGACCCAAACAAGGACTGTCTCAGGCAAATAAACACTTTATATGTGGAATGAAAAGTGACCTAGGACTTCATGAGGTGAGGTGGGAGGGTTGATTTGATAGATTCTACCCTCAGGAGAAAAAAATGTCAGAAGCCAAAGAGACTTCTGTTGCCTTTTCAAGGGAAGGACTGTGGATTTTTGTTGTTGTTGTTTTTAATAAATTTGTTTATTTATTTATTTTTGGCTGTGTTGGGTCTTTGTTGCTGTGCACAGGCTTTTTCTAGTTGCGGTGAGCGGGGGCTACTCTTCATTGTGGTGCGCGGTCTTCTCATTGCAGTGGCTTGTCTTGTGGAGCACAGGCTCCAGGCGTGTGGGCTTCAGTAGTTGTGGCACATGGGCTCAGTAGTTGTGGCTCATGGGCTCTAGAGCACAGGCTCAGCAGGTGTGGCGCACGGGTGTAGTTCCTCTGCAACATGTGGGATCTTCCCCAACCAGGGCTCGAACCCGTGTCCCCTACATTGGCAGGCAGATTCTTAACCACTGCACCACCAGGGAAGCCCAGGACTGTGGATTTTTAAAGAGCTTACAAAGGCCTGAAATCTTTGGCACTTCAATTTTGATTTTTAAAGATTCCATGCTTTGCCATTATATTTAATTCCCAATAATTAGTTTTCCAATATGATTAAAAGGGTCTTTATATTGGTCTTTAGTGACAGCAAGAAATGAGACTCTGGGGAAATGATACCTCATTCAGCTGTCACTTTGGATGTCGGTGGGGAAAGAGTAATGAAAGAGGTTTTTTGCAAGAAATAACAGACTACTCGGCTGGGGGGAGAGGCATCTGGAATTACAAAGAAACACTGTGGACAAAAGAAAAGGGCTTGTGAAATGCCTGACACGGTGTCTCACCAGCCTGATTAATAAGGCCATGATCTCTAAGTGACCCCGGGTGACAATCTGCGCTGTGTGTGAGAGTGATCGCTGAGGGCAGTGTCATTTGGTTCTCGGGGAGTGAGACCACGGGTTGTCTGTGGGAGTCCAGGGACTGCAGCCTTGGTTCAGCCCACCCCGAGCGCTTTAGAGGGCCTACGGTGGGATGCAGGCCGAAAGCTCCCCGCAAAAGGCTGGCCTTGAAAACCAGCAGCCGAAATCGTGCACCAGGTCAGGTGAGCTCAGTGACCAGTGCTTTCCCCACGACCCCGCCCACTCCTGTCCCAGGCCCGCCCACACCCCGAGCATTGCCTTAAGTCGGCCCACCGCTCCCTATTGTCCAGCGGGCGCTGAGAACTCGGGTCTCTGCAACCTTCAGGCGTGGGCAGCTCGGGCGCGCCCACTGCGCGTGCGCGCGCCGGCTCCCAGGCCCCCCTCGCCCCCTCCCCTGCGCCGACTTGGTACGGCCGGGACGTCCCGGCGGTTGGCGTCCTCCGCTGCTCCAGCCAGGGGCGGGCTTTTCAAATCTTACCTTTGGAAGAGTGGTGGCGGCCCTGGCTGTGGCGCTGGTGATGGAGGGGCAGATCCTGAGGGGACCCGAGCTCCGCCCGGCGGGGCTTCCCGCTCAGCAGGTGAGTGAGGAAGGGAGCCGGCTTCAGGTCCTCAAGCGGTCGTTTTTCCTGGACGACGGGAAACCACCCCCCGCCTTCGCGTCTCGTATTCCGCCGGGGCCAGGAACAAAGGACTAGGCGACTGCACTTTGGAGGCCCTAATGGAGCCTGGAAATCTCCCCGTTCCCGTCTCCCCACCCCCGCCCCCAATTTTCTTAGGGAGGAAACAGGCCTGGAATGGGGAAGCGACGCCGGAGTCTCGCAGCGCGTTTTGGGGCGCACCTGTCCGCCGCCCCTCCTCCCAGGATTGGGACTCTTGTCTTTTTGCAAAAGGGTGGGTGACGCAGGGGGAATGGGAGCCCCGGGATTTCCCGGAAGCCCACCCGAGGCCCGTGGAGGACACTTTGCTTATTACTAGATTTGATGCAAAGCACAATCACTGTAGGAGCTTTGTCTACTACACACAGTATAAACTTGGTGGAGAGGGGTGGAGAAGTAAACTGCAGCCTCTGAGCTTGAGAAAAAGTTGGTCTGATAGTGGATTCTTTTTGAATTGGATAGGAGAGAAGTTTGGTGTTTGGTATTTATCCATGTAAAATGTGTGTTAGGAACCTTTCTACTTAATATAGTCCAACATTATTTCTTGGCAGTTATTAAAAGTTTATACTTTACACTCTTAACCTTTAAAGAAAACTTAAAAGATGGGACTTAGAACTCTGATGTCTTTGAGCTGGATCTCCGCTTCCAGTTTACTCTCCACCTTGTTTTACCTATTTTTAAAGTAGATTAAACCATATGAAATTCCGAGTTTTGTGGGTCAAAATTAGTAGAATATTATCAATTTTGTATGGTCCCACCTATTATCTTTGCTTAGCAACCCATTTTCTTTTCTGTAAACCTTAGAACCCTCAGCGGATACAAAACTGTTAGAAAGTCTCCATTATGCTGTGAAAAGGAAAGCAAGACCTTGAGTCGTTATGCAAAGAGGGCAGTAACTTTATCAGTAATTTATGCTGTGTTATGCCAGCATTTTCAAAAATTTCAAACATTTCGATGCAGGGTGTTTCTTTTCTGTTCTATCCTGTTATGTACTTTTGTTACCGAAATTGGGGCCCGGCTGCTGGCTGCTCAAAAGCCAATAAAGAGGCAAGATTGGTGGAAAGGAAAGTTGGCTTTGTTTTGGATGCCGGCGAAGGCCGGGGTGGGGTGGTGGGGTGCGGTTTTGGACGCCCGTCCAAAGGCTGACTCTCCCCCGCTGACAACCGCTGGACATGAGCTTCTGTAGACAGAGGGAGGGGCCACATGTGGAAACGGCACAGCCAGCTCTGACAGCCGTCTTGAAATTGGTCTTGCAGTGGTCTGACCAGCGTCGTCGTGATTATTTTAAGCACAGTTAATCTTCAGTTCCAGGGTTGGTTTGTTCCCATTTCTTTGAGGCCAGTTCTCGGATTCTGGCAGCTTATGTCACGGCGCAGCCTCGTCGCCATGTAGTTAACGTCCACCTGCCGGGGGTTTCAGTACCTATCAGACAGCTCCCAGGATGTGGCTCAGAATATTACCTATAGCCCTTGAGAAGGAACTGAAGGCCCTCGACTTGGCTTACTGACTAAATTATTATTGTTTTGTCCCGTTTGACTGCTTTTCTTTGCTTCTGCATATTCTCACTTCTCTGATTAAGCTTATCGTTTGACTCAAGTTTTTCCACAGGGAAAAAGGCAGGCTGGGGACATGGGGGGGCAAGGACCACAGGGTCCTGCTCCGTTTCCCTTTGATTGTACTAATTATTTTTAAAAATTTGATTTCTAGTGAATTGGTGATCTTGAGGTTCTTGCACTTACCATGTAGGTGTTGGTGAGGCCGATCAAGTATATTTCTTGAGCTGTGTGCACCAGTAAATGTTTTTGTATGGTACAAAAGAGATAAGAGGATAAGGTCATAAAAGAAGTTTAGCTACCTGGAATGGAAAGAAAATATTTAAATATACATAACGGCTGGATTATTTACATGTAGGAAAGTACATTACTTAAAGATTCTTAGGCAGCAACAAATTAAAATAATTGAGTTGTGGAATTCCTTCTGTTTGGATCTTGGAGAAAAATTGCAAAATAGTAATAGGTTTTAACCTAACAGGAATATTGAGGGTCAGTAAGAGAATTTTATACTTGACAAACACTGACTTTTTATTTGTGTTTCCTTTGATCCTAATGAACCTGCCATCAGATAGGGATAGCACCAAAGATTTTGAGATGGTCACTCACTAGTGTAACACCTCTACTCAAACCTTAGAGTCATCTGTGACTACTCACAGCATAGAATATTGGCTTTGGAGTCAGATTAAGGTAAAATCCAACTCTGTTTGTTGTGCAACCTTGAATAAGTTACCTGTCTTTTCTAAGTTGCAGTTTCTGCAGTTGTAGAATGGTAAACTGCTTATCACAGAAATTTGCTGGAATTTGAGAACCTCTTTAAAGTACTTACCACAGTACCTAGCACTCATACATGCTTGAGAGATGACTATTTTTGTTATTATCTTTTGTCCCATTCATCTGAATAGTTGGGACAGCCACCTACCTTTTCTTACAAGTGTTTAAGCTTTTGAAATCTTTATAAAAATAAAATTCGAGAAATAATATTTTCTCATTGCAGAAAAGTAAACATAGACAGAAATATGAATTTAAGAATTCTTTCTCCAATTCCATTCCCCAGAATGAGCACTGTTAACAACTTCTAGACTTTTCTCTGTATGTAAACGATTCTTAAAATACACAAAATTTCTTTTGGAAAGAATGTATACCGTATATACTCTTCTGCAATCTTTTTCATCTTGGTCTCTTAGCTAACATGGTTTAACTATACCCATTAGGTGGGTGATAGTTTCTATCTGGATTACTATAGTTTTCTTACCAGCAGCCCAACTTCTTTTTTTTTTTTTTCTTTTTTTTTAGTCAGTGCTTAATTCCAACACTAAAGCCATTTTCTTTGTACTTCCTTTGTGCCATTCTAGCTCTTAAAACCTAGTATATTTCCGTTTTCTACATTATCTAAGTTTGCACATTTAAGTCATCTGTTTCATTCTTAGCCTTGCCCTATCCATTTATTTTTACCAGCCTGACTTTAAATACCTACGAGATAAGGCTTCTGTTTGACCTGATAGCAAGCCCTTATTTAGAAAATTGAAGAAGAAATAACAAAAGGAAGCCTCTCTCCCCATTCTCCGTTCTTCTTGGAGGCTTGAATTCACACACTTCTAAGAGGGATGCATACAGGGAAACATGCTTTTGTCACGGGCCCTAGTCAGTCTTGACTCTGCCATTATGGTTGAGGCAATGATCATTTTCTCTCCCTACTCTTCCTCTTTGAGGTCAGTAAGCATCACCATTGAATGCCACCCTCATTACACGATCATTGTTCTCACTGTGGTTCGCACTAGACATCATCACTCCTAGCCTAGGAGCACTTTGTACCCCTTTTTAACTGAAAACAAGTCCTTTGACTCCATTATGTTTTTCCTGGCTAGAGTAGTTTGCTTGACCAGAGATGTTTTCTCTGCATGTAAAGTGTGGATGTGTACTATATATTATAGTATATATTATACTAAAAGAACTTGTATGGAGAACACAAAACTGGCTAATACAATGGTCCTTTTTTTCACCCTGAATGCGTTAAAAAAAAGAAACTAGCACAACATTTTAAGTCAACTATACTCCAATAAAAATACTCCAATAAAAAAAAATGCATCCACTTAATTTATCCCTCTTCTGTCAGCCCTTCCAGCTCCACATCCGCTCACTGCAGAGCAGGGGAGGTAAGGTCATAGTTTACTAAGTATGTCCATTTGGCTGGGTTAGGGATCAGCAAACCACTTCTGTAAAAGGACAAATAGTAAATATTTTCAGCTTTGCGGGCCACACAGTCTCTTTTGAAATTATTCAGCTCTGCCTTTGTAGCTTGAAAGTAGCCATAGACAACACAAATGGGCGTGACTGTGCTCCAGTACAACTTTATTTACAAAAACAGGCACTGGCCAGGCTATAGTTTGCTGCCCCCTGCTCTAAAGGACAGAATTCTAATATAATATCTGCTAGCTATATCTCATTTCCTTACTGAATATTTAATCTTAAAAATACTGTAATTTTTTTTAAACCCTGACTTTACATTTTCTTTCTCCACTATATCCCAAGCCTCTCTACTTTTATGACGTCTTTATCAATAAGTGATGAAGAAAGACAATCTTCATTTACCAGATGGAAACCTTAGAAGTCCAAACTGATTCCTGAGTGTTGTCTCTGGCCACCTACTGGTTTCTAAAGGTTGTTGCAACTTTCCAGATGGCTGGGGAATTTCAAGTAGTGCAGCCCTGGTTCTCCGCGGTGGCTGTGCACTGAATCACCAGAGGAACTTAGAAAAAAGAGCAGGTTCCACCTCCAGAGATCCTGATTGTTTTGGGGTAGGTCACAAGCTTAGGTACTTTTGTAAGGCCCTTCCTCTCTGCCTGAGGTGATTCTAATGTGCAGCCAGCTTTAAGAAGGACTGTGCTAGTCCTTCAGCTGGCTGCCTGACTGTAGTATTTAAAAAGCAAACTTGAATTTAATGGCACCAGATGGTACTCGTTTATGTTTGAGTTGTGGGGGAACGTTATTCATCCCACTTTCAAGTTCCTCCCTAAGTAGACTCTCCAATACTAACCCGCCTGCCAGAGTTTATTTCTATAGACATATGGGTCGCATAGATAATTCTTATAATTGATTACTAATTACATTAAAGAAGAATTTACTTTGGGACTGACAAGTCATAAAAAGATGAGATGGAGTTGCTGAAATTCAGTCATGTGTAAAGAAGGAAAAGCAGCAAATGACTACATTTATATAGTACATCAGTTTGAGTTATACTACAAAAGAAGGTTTTTATGTGGCGATTACATGATGTAATTACAGAAGGTAATTAAACAGATCTGTTTTCTGCGTGTGAATAGTACATTTGACTGATTTGGATAATCAAGTTAAATCATCTGCAGTTTTTCTTTTTGGGTAATCATAGACTATTGCTCTAACTTTCAGCTTTTCTTTTTGAAAAGATTGTCCTTTCAATATCTGGAAATTTTGTTATTAGATTAATTCAGATTTTTGATATAAATTTTATTCCAGTTAAAAGGTAAACTATAGCGTTCTTTTTTTTTTTTTAACTGCAGAAGCTAGGATGATCCCTTTATTTTTAGAAATAGACATTCTGAAGCATTATTACATGTTTGTAGTATATTAAAGAGTATCTAGTGATTTATAATTTTTAAAAAGTCACTGAATTTAAATCAGAACAGTACATTTCAGTTTATAGAATTTTGATGTTACATATGAAACTTGTTTATAGAGCCAGGCCATTTTAAGATCATTGTACGGAAAGAAAAACTTTCAGAACGAAAATGATTTAGTAGTTTCATGGTGACTCTTAAAACTAAAATAAATATATCCAAAACTGTGTTCTAAATCTCTGTTCCAGGTAGCTAAAGCTTCTGACATTTTCTTAGCATATTTCTTTCACTTTCTTGCTTCTGAGATTTTATTTACGTTGCTTACCCTAACAAATAGCCTGTTACCTCTCTACTGTTAAACCTTAGTTCCTTTATTCAGCATCTGTTCTTTTAGAAAGTTTTTCCTTGGTTAATTTAGTGTCATCAGTTACATCTTGCCATCTCACAGTGCAATTTACATAATACATGCATGTGCTGTATTGTTCACATTGGTTATTATATTCTTGTATTAGTTTCCTGAGGCTGCCATAACAAATTACCCAAACTGAGTGGCTTAAAACAACAGAAATTTGTTCTCTCAGAGTTTTGGAGTCCAGAAGTCTGAAATCAGGGTACCTGCAGGGCCATGTTCCTGCTGAAGGGACTAGAGAGGAATCTGTCCTTGCCTTTTCCAGCTTCTGGTGGTTGCTAGCAGTACTTGGTGTTCCGTGGCTTGTAGACTCATTACTCTAGTCTCTGCCTCCATCTTCACATGGAGCTCTCTGTGTGTCCCTCTGTGTCTTCACTTGGCTTTCCTGTGAGGCCAACAGTCATTGGATTTAGGGCCCACACTAATCCAGTATGACCTCATCTTAACTAATTACATCTGCAAAACGATGTCCAAATAAGGTTACATTCTAAGGTTCTGGTAGGACAGGAATATGTGGGGGACACTATTCAACCTTGTACAGTTACAGTAAGAATATGTTGTATTTCTCACCTTTGTTTCTGTTCTGTTTATCCAGTAGATTGTAAAGACTTCCTAATAAAGCAAGAAATTAAGATTTTGCACAGAGCCTTTAAAAGAGTTTATACTATCATACACTAAAACTTTGTTACTTTCCCAATATGTTATAAAATTATAATACTAGATAGTACATTTTCCATCTATTAGGGGTAAAAAGAAATGTTATAATTTGGGGTTTTGTTACCTTTTAAAAATGCTTTTTCTCTCTCTTTTTTTCAAGGACTGCAGCATTCAAGAAAAAATAGATTTAGAAATTCGAATACGAGAAGGGGTATGGAAACTTCTTTCTCTGAGCACTCAGAAAGACCAGATTTTGCATGCAGTTAAGAATCTCATGGTGTGCAATGCTCGAATAATGGCTTACACATTGGAGCTGCAGAAATTAGAAGAGCAGATTGCAAATCAAACTGGAAGATGGTTAGTGACATTGTTTACCTATGGCTTTTAATGTACTTAAATATTTGCATTAAAAACACCATATAGGCTTCCCTGGTGGCGCAGTGGTTGGGAGTGCGCCTCCCGATGCAGGGGACACGGGTTCGTGCCCCGGTCCGGGAAGATCCCACATGCCGCGGAGCGGCTGGGCCCGGGAGCCATGGCCGCTGAGCCTGCGCGTCCGGAGCCTGTGCTCCGCAACGGGAGAACAAAAAAAAAACCACCATGTAATTTAACCTGAAATGTCAAATCACCAAAGCTTTAAAAAAATACACTGAAGTACCCTCTGATATCATAAACATTTTGACAGTAGGGCTCAGAGTAAACTTACTATTAAGGCAGCAGTTTTTACTGGCCAGTTATGTTGTGTTCAGTACTTCCAGATTGTAGAATGAAGTGGTTAAGAAGCAAGGAGTGAGGAAATATTTTAAGAAGAAGGACCAAGACTGATATCTGAGTGTATAGAAATGTAAATTAAAAAAAAAAACTAATTGCTTAAAAATTAACTGATAAAAAGGTACTAGCTGAGAGTAATGGAAACTTAGAAATTGAAATGAGTAGGCAGCAAAATTAAAGATATAAATGGAATTAAAGCTATGAATGGGATTAAAGCTATGAATAGAATTAAAGATACAAATGGAAGGGAACTTAAAAATCTGCTAACACATTCCTTTCATATGTTGCGTGTAAGTTCCAGAGAGGCAAGTGACTTACTCAAGGACACTTGAGTGACACTAGTGACGCTAGAACACTAGTGAGTGTTCTAACTAGTGACAGAAGCTAATGAGAGGTTACTTACCATTTGCTAAGTAACTTCTGGTCCTTGTTCTCTGTCACTACATGCTGCCTTTTTGGATCAGGTCTAGATTTTGTGTATGAAATTTACATCCTATCCTATTTACAATGCCAAGTCTTATTTGGACCTTAGGATTGACTCAATTTAGTGGCTAGATATTGGTTTCCTTTTTAATATAAATGGTTTCACATTATCCATTGTTGATCAGTCTTAAAGCTGTAACACTAATTAAAAGTTTCTTTTTAGACATTAGTGGCCATTGATTGGGCTGTTCATGGTACACCTCCATGAAATTCTTGAAAAGTAAGGTAAAAACACAGGTCAGAGAAAGAGATTTTTGTAAAAATAGAATATTGATGAAATTGTATAATAAACACTTATGTACGAAGTGGCTAATATTTATTAGCTTTATTCCCTTGGGATAGCTATTTAATCTCTGTGCCTTATTTCCTTCATTACAGTTGACATAATAATATTTACATTTTGAAAATTAAGATGATATATATTAAAAACCTAATAATACCTTTTATGTCATTAGTACTCAACGTATATCAAACAGTTTTCACTATTATTTATCCCTGGCATTATAAAAGGAAATTATTCCAGTATCATAATCCAGGAAAATATTTTTCAGATACACATACACTGGATTAAGTCAGTGCTTCACCAACTGTGTCAAATATATTACTTAGAGTAGATGATTTTGTATCACAAGATATGCAAAGCCAAAGAATAAATATGGCATATCTTTTTATAGCATGAATTGTTAAGATAAAGCATGAGACATTTAGAATTGTGGCATGGTTTTGGATTATGCTACTCATCGGGATACATGTTCCTTCTCTCCAGCCTTTATAACAATATTTTGTCAAAGAGTGGGACTGTTTAAGTGGAAGAGTTTGAGAAGCACTGGTTGAAGTACAGTGTGGGACTAAACACTCAATATTATATCATTTCTCACAGTTATATGGAATGTTCCTCTGGGAATCATGCCTACCCTTCATATTCATGTTCTTTAAGTATTTATAATGAATTGTGAACTGGCCATTTTCTTTAACAACTTTCCTGCAACTTTCCTCAAGTTGCTGATTTGGAAAAATGTTAAATAAGCTTAATTCCTGTTAGATTTATATAACAAAGATAAGAAAAAATATCTGGGACTCTCAACTGAAGATGTGTACAATTTTCAGTTTCTTTACTGATTATCTTTGATAGATGAAAATAGCTTTGATGCTATATTTGTTTTATATTTGAACATTTATATTTGTTCATCACTCATTGCTTCCATTAATTACTGAATTATTTCTTTAAAAAATCTGAATATTCTATATGAATTATTTTGTTTACAACTTCATTTTGTTATGTGCAGATATAACCTGAGGTTACTGATCAAACGTAACTGGAAATTATAGTACTTTCCTTCTTACTACATAAAAATTATCTAAAGATAAAAGAGAATCCCATGATAGTTTTTTTAGTTCCTTGAAGAAAGTTATGTAAATTATGCCATTTGATTAGTCAATCCAATATTTATTGAATATCTACTACTTGCAGAACACTTATTTAGTATTGTGCTACTGCATCCAAATTCAAAGAACAGAATTTGTCAAAATGTGAGTATATTTGTATATTCAGCAGTCAAATACCTTACCTTTAGAGACTCAGTAGTCTGTTCCTTAGCTTGGTTTTGATGGTCTTTAAGATAGAAAAGTGCTCCATTTTTACTTTGCTAGCAGAATTAAAATAGCATTTTAACGAGTCTACTGCCTACCACTAGTCTACCTTCTCTAAAATTTTATGATAAAATGTAAAAAAAAATTAATACAGGGCTTCCCTGGTGGCGCAGTGGTTGCGCGTCCGCCTGCCGATGCAGGGGAACCGGGTTCGCGCCCCGGTCTGGGAGGATCCCACATGCCGTGGAGCGGCTGGGCCCGTGAGCCATGGCCGCTGAGCTTGCGCGTCCGGAGCCTGTTAATACAGACAGTACATCTAGACTCTTTCAAAGAAGAATCAAATCAGTATGAAATGGTAGAATCAAGGAAGGTCTAATGGAAGAATTGTGTCTGAATCTTCCAGATCATAAAGGATGGGTAGAGTTTGGTTTGTTGAGTAGAAAGAAAGCAGATTAAAAGTAAGAAAAATAGCAAAATAAAAGCTTAGGGTGAAAAATGAGCATGAATTCAAGAACATTGAAGAGACGTGTTTGGTTGAGGCTGAAGATCAAGCCAAAGTTGAAA
Source organism: Physeter macrocephalus (assembly GCF_002837175.3). Classification (NCBI taxonomy): domain Eukaryota; kingdom Metazoa; phylum Chordata; class Mammalia; order Artiodactyla; family Physeteridae; genus Physeter; species Physeter macrocephalus. The sequence goes on along the minus strand of NC_041233.1, from coordinate 15,109,765 downwards.
AGGAAGTGGGTAGCAAAATTCAAGAAAGTTTACAATGACATCAGGTTAACTGATGTTAACTGACAGCCTCTCCAGGGGCCAGATACTGTGCTGGGGTTTCACAAATACCTCATCACAAACTGAGAGAGGTATAAATCTCTTTATTAAAGATTTGGGAACAGGAACTTAGAAAATATTAGATAACTGTTTCAAAGGGCACACAGTGACTCTGTGGCTAGGATCTGAACCCAAATGACTTAAAAGCCTGAGCCTCACTTAACCCTCCCCAAAGAAGCCCATGTACTTTGTACTACCCCAAGCTGCCCTGGTAACTTGTTATAGGGCTTTACATTTATTTCATTGTTTATCTTTTACCATTTTATTTTCAGTAAGAAAGAGGCATGATAAAATGGGTGTTTAGGAAGGTTATCTGGCAGTAGAGTATTGAAAAGGACGGTGAGACAAAATAATTGAAATAATAAATTTTTAGGGAAAATATTTAAGAACAGGCAGATAGAGAAGTGATCAGATAAGTAACTTTTGATGAGATAAATGAGATAAAAACTAGTGCCTGAGTTTTGGGTTTTTCTAATAGATAATTACTCAAGGTCCTCCTGATACAGTAACAACTATTCTGCAAACAGTTTCACTTATTTCTCAATTTATTATGAGTTTATTAAAGTAAGCAAATAGTCTTACTTCATTTTACAGCCTGTTTAAACTGGGGTTCCAGGAAAGAGTTAAGCCCTAATATTAGCCCCAAGACATGCATTGTATACAATGACTTAACTTCCGTGTATTTAAAATAGTGCTAGTTTGGTACCATTCTTGGGAGAATTGAGAAAATAGTCATTCTCTGGTTTAGTTGAGGAACCCCACTTGAGAAATCAGTGATATAGTCATATCATTTATTCTTTTTTTAACCACCTGTCTGAGAATATTGGTAATTGGTTAAATGTTCCATTACCATAATGTTCTAATAATGTACAGAAGCTTTGTTCTCCTTAAATGTATGTAATTATGAAACACCTTCTGGTATACTATCTATTTTTTACATCTAAATATGTGAAAGATACCCAGGTTTGTGTAAAATTCATAATAGAGTCGTGTAAAATTCATAATTATGAAACACCTTCTGGTATATTATTTTTTACACCTAAATATGCGAAAGATACCCAGGTTTGTGTAAAATTCATAATAGAGTCAGGGTGACTCAAAAAAAAAGTGGAATATGGAAAGTTTTCTAGGTTGAGTAGACAGTAGCTAGTGAGGGTACGGAATGGAGCACGGACAGCTTACTGCCTTATTAGTTCAAAGGGTGGGATTGCTTGGTTACAGCAGTCTGTCAATATGCTAGTCTTTTAACTGGTAAACGAGACTATCTCCCTACCTTTTCCCTGCATGTTATAGCCATATGTACCTACTTAAAAGACTTGCTTATATTGGTCCACTTCTTAAAAAACAGCTAATGGTTTCCGTTTACTAAAATTCCTTAGGTAGGCATCGCATTCCAGAATCTTCGTGGTCTGATCTCAAACTACTTTCATAGTAGTTTACAAATTAGTTCCTAACTTTCTACTTTACAGATTTATTTCAGCCAAATGCTTGATCTGTATCCCCAAAACAGTTCTTGAATTTTTCTGTCTCCAGTGCTTTTGCTTATACTGAAGTGCCCTATCTTCCTTTCCCATTTCATAAGACCTCTTTTGTTCTTCAATACCCTACTTGCATCATCAAAGTTTCCTTTGAAATTGTATTCAGAAAAAGATCATTTCTTCCTTTATGCTCATAGTAAGGACTCAAAAAATGATTATTTGCCTCCTTTTAGTTCTAGTAGCATCTGAACCATGAATATCTCACTGTAGTGTACTATATTCTAATATTCTATATTCCATTTGTGAACATGTATTATCAATTAAATTATAAACTTTTAGGGGCAGGGACAATGTTGGTTCTTACTTGTTAGATGAAAAAATAGAGATGATATCACCACTCATTTCGTAGGGTCATTTTTGAGGATTTAGTGCCTGAAGCATGGAGGCAACTCAACTAATGTTGATTCTTTTATCTTTCTTCTTTGTATCCCCAGAACACCTAACAGTGCTGTATAACTATTTAAGAACTATTTAATTTGTGCTTCATAACGTTTTGCCTCATCCTCTCTTCCATGTGTATGATGAGCAAATAGGGCTTATAATTTAATAACAGTTAATTATATGGCAGTTACTCATTTTTCTTCTTGTTACTTTCTTCCATGTTCTTAGGTTCTTCCTGTTTTTGTTGGCCTCTGTGCTTGACATGTTCCAGATTATCATTTATTTATTTTCTACTTCGTTCACTTTTTTAAAACCAACTTTTTATTATGAAATTTCATATGTAAAAAGTTTAAGAATAGTATAGACATCATGTATATTCTCCACCTGGAAGGACCAGTTAACAGTTTGCCATGTATGTTCATCCACTCTCCTTCTCTATCTTGGTACTCATACACACAGACACATGCTCACACACATATACATATGCATGCATGCATGCATGTACACACATACACATTTTTCTTTTTCTGTGTTGAACCATTTGAAAATAAGTTGCAGACAACATGGCATGTATATCTCAGTAGTTCAGCATATATCTTCTAAAAGCAAGAACATTCTCCTACATAACCAAAATATGATTATCATATATAAAATATTGACAGTAATTCCATAATAATCCACTAATATTCAGTCCATATTCAATTTTACCTAGTTGTCAAAAGAAAATTCTTTATAGTTGCTTTTCCAAAACCAGAATTCAGTCAAGATTCATTTGGTTATGTTTCTTTAGTTTCTTTAATCATTTTACCTTTTTCTAAAAACTCCTTGCCATTGATGCTTTGAAGGGTCTAGACTTTAAAAAATATCCTTTAAGCCCGTGAGCCATGGCCGCTGAGCCTGTGCGTCCGCTCCGCAACGGGAGAGGCCACAAGTGAGAGGCCTGCGTACCATAAAAAAAAAAAAAAAAAAAAAATCCTTTAAAAATATTCTGCACTGTATATTTGTCTATTTAGGGGAGGGAAAAATTTCTGCTCTACCCCTCTTGGTTCTTTTGACTGGTCTAATAATTAAATAGATACAAGACAGATTAATAGGAGAAAAACAAATTTAATTTCATATATATGGTGGTCCCATAGTATAAGACTCAAGAGGTTACCAAAGCATGTTGTTTATACACCTTTTTAGACAAAGAGTAAATTATTTGTGGAGATTTGACAAAACAAAAGGGTTTGGGCTTGGAGTAGCAAATTAATGAAGAAGTAATGAAGTTTTGTTTATACAGCTTCCTCTGCCCCAAACTCTGGATCTCTGGTAATAAGGATGCCCTCCATCCTCCAGCATAGGGAGGATATCTTCCCATGGGAGCTTTGTTTCCTGCTTTCAGGGGAACAAAGTAGGGTTAGGGTGTTCTTCTTGCATGGGCTGTTTCTCAAGTGACTTTATTTCATTTTATTTTTAATAAATTTATTTATTTATTTATTTTTGGCTGTGTTGGGTCTTTGTTGCTGCATGCAGGCTTTCTGTAGTTGCCGCGAGCAGGGGCTATTCTTTATTGTGGTGCACAGGCTTCTCATTGCGGTGCACAGGCTTCTCATTGCGGTGGCTTCTCTTGTTGCGGAGCACAGGCTGCAGGCACGTGGGCTTCAGTCGTTGTGGCACGTGGGCTCAGTAGTTGTGGCCCACGGGCTTAGTTGCACTGCGGCATGTGGGATCTTCCCGGACCAGGACTCGAACCCGTGTCCCCTGCATTGGCAGGCAGATTCTTAACCACTGCAACACCAGGGAAGTCCTCTCAAGTGACTTTAATTCAAAATAGTCAACATTCCACTTTGGCATATTTTGTGGGGTGGCCTCCCACAAGCCCCATCATCTGTTTCTTTTGGTATTATTGAACCTTTTCTCATATTCCCTGTTTTTGCTGTAACTGGAAGTTGGATCAGACTTAATCAGACTCAGGTTAAACATTTTTTTGCAAGAATTTTTCTTGGTTAGGTTGGGTACTGTATATGCTGCCAATGTGATACGATGTGATATTTGTTTTTACCACTCTAAATGATGCTGAGTTTGATCCCTTGGTTTAGATGGCAGTTGCCACATTTCTCCTCTGTGATATAATGGTTTTCCCTTTGCAATTCATAAGTAACCTTTGGGCTATTATATTGGGGCTGGGAGAATAATTCTGTTATCCAACAAGCTTTCACTTAATGATTGTATCCATTTATGATCCTTGCCTAAATTATTAGGGCTTTACAAGACAGTGATTGTCTAATTCTATTATTTTTTCTATACTTTTTAGCTAATATTCTTCTGTAAGGAAGGCCGTTCCTCTTCATTCTCTCTCCATAGATTTGTGGATTTTTATTTATTCAATGTGTTATCATTTATAGTCATTAATCTTTTTGATAGATTAAATTTTCCCAATTTTGTTCAATGGAAGTTCTGTCAAACTGGCTTCTTTTTTTCTTTTGACCTGCTTCTATATAAGTCTTTAAGAACTTTCTTACTTTCTGGCACAAAAAGATGACCCAGGCTTGCCTTGTATTTTCTGTGCCTTAGACCTAGAGTCAGCCATTTCTCTAATGACTCCTGATTCCCTTTAATGGTGAATAGTACTTTGAAACCAAGATGTGGGCACTAGGTGTGCTCATTGTTATTGGGGAATCACTTCTTTTAGGCCTTGAAAAGGACATAGCTATGGGAAAGACTTTTTTAAAAATCATGAGTTTATATTGATATTTATAGGCTTTGTTTTCTTGAATTACTTTATATTTGTATCTCTTTTTCTTAAGCTGAAAATCTTAATTGCTAACCAACAGTAATATATTTCCTTATTTGTTTTATATGTTTCTTATTTGTTTTATACTATGGTTATATAAAATAGTTTCATAATTATAGTACCAATATGATTGCTGACATAAACCCACCTGGGCAAGTTCAAGATGTCCTTGTAGTTCTTTTCCAACGTACAGAAATTATGAAAACTTTCCAATATACAGAAAAGTTGAAAGAATTGTACAGTGAAGACTGATATATCCATCACCTAGAGTCTGCAATTAATATTTTACTATATTTACTTTATCCTATATCTATCCTTTTATTTATCTGTCAATTCATCTTATTTTTTATGATGCAGTTCAAAGAAAGTTCCTTTTTGTGAGTGTGTATACATACAAATATACATACATTTTTGTGGATAAAGGGTTAGGAGACTATGTTTAAAAGTTACTTAAAATGATCTTTTTCTCTCTGTATGGTTATGTTATCAGTTTCATAAACAGTCATTTGTTACTTGTGTCAGTTTGGGGTTGCCTTTTTTTCCCTCTTTGAATAAATCATGCTTTCTGGATATGTTGTATTTCTTTTTCCCCAAAGCTGGATTAGTAGTACCTGCCTCTGTCCCCACTTCAAGAGGCAACCACTGTTCTGCTTTTTTTTCCCCCACCATATGTTTTGCCTGTTCTAGAACTTAATACAAATGGAATTGTCGAGTGTGTACCCTATCCTTTTCATCAGCATAATACTTTTGAGATTCTTCAGGTAGCTAGCATGTATCAGTGATTTGTTCCTCTTTATTGATAAGTAGTATTTCACTGTATGAATATACCATGGTGCCACTTCTTTCCTCTGGGGTTGACTTTTCTCTAATTTCTTCCTGCTTTTGGTTGCTTGCCAGTCCCTTCAGGTAGTTGTTTTTTAATAGTTTTTCCATATTTTATATTGTTTCCTATGGGAGAATTTCTCTGATATGAGCTATTTCAACATTACCAGAAGATAAATTCATTTTGTTGCATCTTGAGCAAATAAATTTTTAGTTTTTTCTACTTTATGAAATATTTTGAAATTTTCTTTCTGACTTAATATGGTCAATTTTCATGACTGTCATGGGCTTTTGAAGTTATATTTCTTTTTTCAGAGTACGAAGTTCGATATGTATATATATATTTATATATATGCCAAAGATTTATGTTATTGATTATGTTTTTATTTTTTGACCACTTGAACTATCTTGGACTGAAAGAGATAAGTTAAGATTTTTGTTGTTAAGGTTTTGCTGTCTTATCCTTTTATATCCTGTACTTAATGTTTTATGAAACATTTGGTACTTTAGTGCTTGTTATATATTTGTTGCCATTTGCAGCCTTTAGCATTATAAAAGTGTCCTTTTGTTGTTGTTGTCCTATAATGCTTTCGGATCTGAGTTCTACAGTTTCCTGATAACAAGATCATATACCCTGATTTCTTATTGTTTGCATTTGTTTGGTGTATCTTTGCCCATCTCTTTAGTTTATTAGCCTTTATGAATTGTTTGGTTGAAGATGTGTTTCTTGTATTCATCCCAGAGTTGGGTTTTACATTATGAGCCTATCTGGAAATCCTTTTACTAGAGGAGTTAAGCATACTTACATATATATCACTGATATATTTGGTTGCAGCTTTGTCATATGTTCTTTCATGTTATGTTAACTTATGTGTATTATAATTATAACTTGTCTTTTATCATGTGGTCTGTTTTCTTTTTTAAAAATATTAATTTATTTATTTTTGGCTGCGTTGGGTCTTCATTGCTGTGCGCGGGCTTTCTGTAGTTGCAGTGAGTGGGGGTACTCTTTGTTGCGGTGCGTGGGCTTCTCATTGCAGTGGCTTCTCTTGTTGCAGAGCATGGGCTCTATCTAGGCACACGGGCTTCAGTAGGTGTGGCTCGCAGGCTGTAGCGGTCAGGCTCAGTAGCTGTGACACATGGGCTTAGTTGCTCTGCGGCATGTGGGATCTTCCCAGACCAGGGCTTGAACCTGTGTCCCCTGCATTGGCAGGCGGATTCTTAACCACTGCACCACCGGGGAAGCCCAGTCTGTTTATTTAATTTAAGAAGAGTTTTATTGGTCATAGAAGTTACTAGAACTTTATATTTAAAAAGTATATACTGATAACTTTATAATGACCTTAGTTCTTTTTTTCTTAGGCTTCGCCTATTTAGTTTTTCTGCTTTAAATGATATCATTTTGTTTCTACTTACTATTTTCTGTGTAGAAGTCAATGAACTTATTCTATTTTCCCATTTCTTCCTTCTCTACCTTTCTATCTTTTGTTTTTTAGGGTTGTATTTCTCCTTTGGTAGGTGGGTAGTGTTTACATACTAATCTTGTACTTGTAACTTCACCTTTGTTTTAGTCTTTGATCTGCAATTAAATATATATAATGTTCACTACCTGTCCTTTTGTTGTACTTTCCAAAATTATCTCTTGTTTAGAGGAAACTCTTGAGCTAGTAGATTCCACAACCTGAGTACAGTTTTCTTCACATTCTTCCATGTTTAAAGTGCTTTTCTTTAGTGTTGGTACCTAAAGTGCAGCTTGGCTGGATACAAAATCCTTGGCCAACACTTTCTTTTCTTGAGCTTTTTGAATACCTTGCTCCATTGTTGTCATGTTATCAACAAATCTAATGGCTAATTTTTTTTTCCTTTGTGGACTAATTTTTTTCCTTTGTAAATGTCTTTGTCTATTTTTCTGGAAGCTGAAAGACGTTTTCTTTATCTTAGAGGCTGGTAATTTTACTGGAATGTGACTACTGCTGAGCATTTTAGCTCATTTAGTGCCTTTTAAATGTGTAGATTCAGTTGTTTTATTTTCAGGTTTTCCTGTAGTTAAAGCCTCCAGAGGGCTTCCCTGGTGGCACAGTGGTTGAGAGTCTGCCTGCCGATGCAGGGACACGGGTTCGTGCCCTGGTCCGGGAAGATCCCACATGGCGCGGAGCGGCTGGGCCCGTGAGCCATGGCCGCTGAGCCTGCGCGTCCGGAGCCTGTACTCCACAACAGGGGAGGCCTGCGTACCACAAAAAAATAAAATAAAATAAAATAAAAAAGCCTCCAGAAAACATTAATTCTATCCTATCTCATTATTTTATTTTTCTTATTTAAGGACTCCAGTTGCATACAAGTTGGATCTTCTTTGCCTGTCTTCTATGTCTTTCACTTTTTCTTTGATGTTTTTAAACTCTTTATTTTATTTTTGTTCTTTTGGTTCTCATCCACTGTGTCCCTTAGTGTACTTTCAGTTTTATATTTTTGTCCTTGGGCACCTTGTATTTACTCTTCATTTTAGAGATGATTTTATTTTTTCCTGCTTCTTTCCTTGTTCTCTTATTTTTTTTTCTTCTTTTTGCATTACTTACCTGCTGTTTATCCTTAACTAATGTGAGGTGTTAGATTTCAGATTCATGGTTTCTCTCATATTTGCAATAGCTTATTTAGCTACACTTAATTCATTTTGGAGTATCGTGTTACCTTTTTTGTTATTCTGTAACTTTTGGAAAGTTTTTGGTGGGGTATTTTTATCAGCTGAAGCATTCTGATTCTTTCTACTTTCACTTTATAATAGCTTTCTGTGGGTGCTTGGATCCTTTTTTTGTTGTTCCTAATGAAACAAAATGAAATATGTAGGATGTAGCATTTTCCTGGGCCAAGTGATGGTGGTGGGGAGGGGGGTTGGGTAAAAAGGCTTACTTGGTTTCTTAGTTCAAGAGTGTTTTCTATTATTGGAACTATGAAAAGTAGTTTCTTTAATAAATGGTTCCTTTTGGGATGTTGGTTGGTTGGTTTTCTGATACTTTGATACTGTTGGGGTTTTTTTTGTGTGGTACGCGGGCCTCTCACTGCCGTGGCCTCTCCCGCCGCGGAGCACAGGCTCTGGACGCACAGGCCCAGCGGTCACAGCTCACAGGCCCAGCCACTCCGCGGCACGTGGGATCCTCCCGGACCGGGGCACGAACCCACGTCCCCTGCATTGGCAGGTGGACTCCCAACCACTGCGCCACCAGGGAAGCCCTTTGATACTGCTTTGTTTCTTAGGGTTTTTAACTTCAGCTGCTTTCTTCTTCTTCTCCTCTTCCTCCTCCCCCTCCCCGTCCCTCTCCCCTTTTCCTCCTCCTCCCTTCTTTTTTTTTTTTTTTCATGGCCAAGCCTTTAAAGGATACCTCCCCTATTGCATGTCTGTCTTCTCCACAAGACTAACAACTTCTGAACCAGAATTATTTTGGAGCCCCTACTAGTGCTGTAGTAGCACTGGTTTTATATCCATTCTCTTTTCTTATGATCTTGTGGAGGAGATCATAAGTTGATCTTATTTGCGTTTTGTGATACCTGACTCTTGGGTAAGGCCTCCAGGAACTGGTTTTGATGTTTTCAGTTGTTAATTTCCTCTCTTACATGTAAATTGAAGTTTGTGATAGTCTCTTTTCTAGTTATGCTGTCAGTGTGGGCTGTAGATGATTTTGCTTTCCTTGTTGACGTGAAATCTTTTGTAGGATTTCCTGAAGAGATTCCAATTTAGGCGGCTACCATTATTTTACACAAACTGGAAAGTCATTCTCTGATCACTTTAACAAATGATTTAGTGCCTCTTCCACATAAGCTCCAAGTTAATACTGAAGCCAAAAATACAAACACTCACAAAGTAATCCTAGTATTTGTGTAGCATTTCTAAGAATGATGCAGAATACATTAAAAATATTATTTCATTCGGTAGCTGTGAGGTAAGTAGATACTTCCCGCATTTTACAGATGAGGTTGCTGAGGCTAAGAGGTTAACAGCAACTCATTAACTAGTTATTGATGGGTAAGAGTCACACCTAAGACTTTAGTCTAAATCTACTGCTTGCTTCACCAAAAAGACCATATCCTATTTTACTTCATTTAATATTCACTAAGTCTTTACTGAGTGCCTTAGAATGTACTGAGCTGTATACCAGGCACTGGTGATTGAGCAGTGAACAGAATAGACCAAAAAATCCCTATTCTTGCAGAGCTTACATTTTAGCAATAATATTCTCCTCTGCCCCAACCCACTAGTCTGTCTCTTGCCGTAACTTCTTAAAACTGTATTTGGCTTTGTGAAAATAATACTAGTCAAAGACATTTATAGTACCTAATTTTAGGTATCATTCAACATAATTCTGATTTTAATAACGCCACAAAAACTAGTTTCTCATACTCCAATTGCCTAGTTTTATTGCTTATATACTATAACATAAATAAAAATAAAAGTGTAGATTGCCAGTGAAAATTATGTACTCCTGGTATTTCTACAATAAAACATGGTATAGTTAAGACATTACTGATTTTATTTTTTTTCACTTTATATTGTTTGGTGTCTGTTGAAACGAGGTTGTTGTCTCAAGGTTTGAAGTAGAAAACTCATCTTCCCAGCTTAACATACTTATGAAGGTATTAATTTTATACCACATAGTTTTAGGATGGTTTAAAAGTCCACATTAAGCATTTCTGTGTGTTTTAGTTTTCACTTATTTGCACAAGAGGTGAAGAATTTTATAACCTGTTTTCAAATAATAGAATAGTATTTAGAATTCTTCTAAATGCTTTGTTAAGATAATATAAAATACTTTCATCATTGTGTTATTTCTCATTGTATCTTGTTAATTCTGGAAAAGAAATGGTATTTTAAATTCCCATATGGAACAATATAAAATAGCATAATCTGTATTTACTTGGCCAATTTTAATACAGAATTTTGAGCAACAAAGTGGCTGATTGGCACCCTCTGTTGGTCATTTTATTTACCTACAGGCAGAAATATAAGTTAATAAAACAAAGTTAAAAGTTTGTCATATATATTTTTATCTCTATCTTTTAAATTACAAGTCTTACCAAAATAATGCTCTAAACCGGGTTCATAAGAATAAGGTACAAAAAAAAAAGAATAAGGTACACCATTATTTAGCTGTGCTTTTGTTTGAATGATTTTGTGGTTATTTGCTTTTTCCTCAGACTGGCTCTCTAACTGTAGCATTTAGAATTGACACTAACATTGCAGATTTTAAAACAACTATTTATTTAACTGTAGCAAACTATTAGCTACAGTAGCACATTATTAAACAGATAGGTTTAACAATTTATTGTCAATTTGGATTAATTAGAAAAACATCACATTTTAGCACCCTAAATAGCAGTTGAGGAGTTATTTGAATTGAAAATAATTCAAGCTTCTGAAACATGAGTCTGGATTACTTTAGTTCATCTCTCAATTTTTTAAAGACAGAATCATTCTGTAAGATTATATGGTTAATTGGATTTATATTATAATTTGATAATATTTGTTTGTTGACAGGTCCTGAAAATGCCTATGCAAGTAATTTTATAGTTATAGGGAAGAAAGCTGTACTCTGCCAGGTGGTCGAATAGTTTGGAGGGGAAAAATTTTTTTGGTAAATATTCAGCAAGTTTGCTTTTGGTGATTCTAGTATTTTAGAATTTCACTTGTCTGCCAAGCCTCAAGTTTAATCCAATTTAATAATGCCTAATGGATTTCAATTTTAACATAATTTATGACCTATTCCATAATACTCAAGTTACTCACTGTATTAGAGCTTCCTTGTATTTTTTCACTGAAATAAATATTTTAAGAATTTATATTATGCATTGCTCGTATAGAACGTGTTTTTAGAACTATTACAAATGCCAACCAACTGTATTTATATTGTATTTCTTGTACCATTTTGAGGAAATTGAGATTTGTGTTTGGTTTCTAGTGGGCCTTTCAGTATATTATTTTCACCACAACATAGTAGACTATTCAATTGAATTTTTCACTCTGATGAACTAATAAGCCAGCTAAAATTCTCCAACATGACAAACTGAACTTGAGTATAAAATACTGAACTTGATTCTTTTTAAAATTTATGATTCAACAAAACATTATTTTGAAATAATGAGTACTTTTATTTTTCACTGAATGAATTTCCTATTTTAACTTAAATACCAGTGTGACCATAAGGTAATTAGATAGGATCCTGAAAATTTATGGTTTTAAGTCTACTACATTACTTTAGTTACACCTAGTGCTTGGTTCTGTAAATACCATATAAATGTCCCATATAAGCTTATTGACTTCAATACATCAGTAAATTCTTTTTGCTCCTTTGGAATATATTTCACCTGTAATACTTATGTGCTTAATCCACTAAGAGAGTAAAAAAAAGTGGGATGATATATTTTGTTTTCAAATTTGGATGCCTGATAATGAATATATATGCAATCTTTTTAAAAAGGCTACTGAAATGTGTTAAGGTGTGTCATACTCTCCTGAAACTTAGTTAGATACACTTCAAACTCCCACCCAATCTTTCTCCAAAAGCCCTTTAGAATCAAAACAGTATTCAAATGAAAAGTTTCTATCTTACCATGTATTTGAAGTACCTAGTTAAATTAACTGGCAGTTAATTGGCTAACCAAATTAAATAGAGGCCAAAGAATGCAAAGAAGAATACTCCTGGATACATTGCTCTAGAAACGGAATGCTAATCTCTAAATGCAGGTTATTAGGAAACAGTATATTGGATAACTATTCAGAGATGGGATTGATTTGGTCTAATAGAAGATAACTATTTTGAAAATAATTTTTTTTTAATATTTAAGTACTTATTTATTTATTTATTTGGTTGTGTCGGGTCTTAGTTGCAGCTCGTGGGCTCCTTAGTTGCAGCTCACCAGTTTCTTAGTTGTGGTATGTGGGCTCCTTAGTTGTGTCATGCAAACTCTTAGTTGTGGCATGCACGTGGGATCCAGTTCCCATACCACGCGCCGAACCCAGGCCCCCTGCATTGGGAGCATGGAGTGTTAACCACTGCACCACCAGGGAAGTCCCTGAAAAAAATTTTTATGATAATAGTATAGTCTACAGTCAGACCTGGAAGTGTCTTATATCCCAAGAATTTCCTTTGAGACCTTTTCTATTGTCATGATAATGTTTTCCTCTCCACATTTTATTCTCTCTCAAAGGCTACTCCCTTCCTTTGCCAACTTAGTTCATTTATTGTTTCAGTGTATGCTTAGCTTTTTAGAACTTCAAGGAAATGAAATGTGATATTACCACACATGAATATGTAGCAGAGAGTAATTTTTAAAATATTTGTTACATTTTATAAGGATAAGATACTCTTGGGCAGCATGTTCATGGTTGGGAAGTTCATTAACTTTTTCAGGCAACTGTAATCTGGTAAGCTAGAAATATAATTTATGAAATGGTGACGCAAGGTATTATACTTCCTAGGACCTGTACAAATATTGTACATCTTGTTTTTAAATGTAAGAGGTCACAAAAGCCTTTCGTTGTAGGGTAAGCCATTATATAATCATCAGGGAATGTAAAGCTTGTATGAAAAAATCAAAGAGAATGGCTCTATATATTTCTTTTAAAGCCAGCTAACTGTTGACTAAACATCATAAAGTTTGAGTCAAATAGTTTATATTAACTGGAAGTCATTATTATTCAAGGATGTGTTTATTTTTAATATTTAGGCATTTGTCAAAGTTCGTTAAAACAATTGCTTATTAGATAAGATCTTTTTTTTCATTAGGGTTTTTTTTCTTTTGACAGTGATGTGAATTTTGAAAGTAAAGCACGAACAGCATGTAAGGGAAAGATTGCCATATCAGGTATGCTATAATGGATCATTTTTCTATTGCTGAATAAATTCTATAAAGTAACTAACTTCCTAGAGTTAGTGGGGCTTTTTAATTCCCTATGTCCATTTTCTTTTTTCATTTTATTTTGCATACCTCTATCAGAATATTTGTTCTAAAACACTGTTTTCATCATTATGCTCTACCTTTGTGTAGAATTTTACAATTTGAGAAAACTGTTTCATGTATATTACATATATTATGAAGTTTTCTCCTCACTGCAGCACTGTGTAATAGGTAGAGTAGTTCCCTTTTTCTATAGACTCAGAGGTTAAATGACTTTGGTTGAGCTGGGCTGCAAACTCAAGTCTTTTGCCTCCCCATTCCTTTTTTGCTCAGAAGTTTCAATACTGTGTTTAACGTTTGTCTACTCCAGAATTTCCATGAGGGTTGGAACGCTGTTTGCTTTGTTCATCACTATATACCCAGGAGCTAACACAGTGCTTGTACGTAGTTATCACTCAGTGAATATTGATTGGATGGATGACTACACTCCATTGCCCATAGGATAGAGACTAGACTTCCCCCTAGAGTTTTCTATTCTGACGCAAATATTTTTCTAGTCATATCTTCCACTACTCCTATACATAAGCTGTCTGCTTTAGCCAGACATTTCTCTCCTTGTTCTGTCAACACACCCCATGTTCCTAATACCCAGTTAGCTCTTGAAATAACTATATTATCTTCAGGATCTATTTGCTCATCTATAAAGCCTTCCCTGTTCCCTGCTAGAAATGTTTTTCCCTTCTCTGAATTCTTAATGCAGTTAGGAGACACTTTACCACTAGATGGCACTTATGCTGTGTTGTCTCAGTTTCTCCAAAGTGTTAAGGAAGCTAAAGACAATGGCTTGGAGATGCCACAGATTGAAGTGAATAAATACATGGCTGACTCATGTGTATGCTAGTTAGATAATGTACCTTTTATAAATATTGTCTCATTGGTACGTTTTGGAAACAGCAGACTTCCAGCGGTCCTTAAGTAATAACTAGTTTGTTTCATTGGCTAAAAGCCTTGTTCTCTTAGCTCCAGGGAGCCTGCTGCTGTATTTCAGACCCTCTTACCCAAGGAACTGTTTTGGTTTTTTTTTGTTTTTTTTTTTTCCCCAAGGAACTGTTTTAAAAAATGTCTTCATGTTAAAAATTCTCCTACAGGAAGGATATACCTGAATTTTACATATGACATAATTGTCCTAAATCAGAGGAATTACCCTCAGCAAAAATTCTTCAGAAAAATAACTGAGCTATATATAAAAATCCATTGCTTGTTTTATAGTTATTTATATTTGTTTTCATCTTTCCAATTATGAATGGAATAAAACATGTTTTATATCTTATTTATCCTTTTGATGCCAAACATAGCACTTTTACATATTAGTTGCTCACTATGTTCAATACATTTTAATGTGAAAAAACAAAATATTATAGATCTTTAAACGGGATTTTCTAAAAATACCTAAACATAATCCTCCATTCCTTGCTTCTGATGTAGTGCCACTCAGTACACAAATGAGATGTGTTAAATTGCTGTTGAAGACTGAATGCCATGATAAAGTTAGCCTCTACTGTAATTTCATAATAGTTTATTGACTGCAGCAATCATGAAATTAACATTAGCTCTCCATTTAGAAGAGTGTTTAAATAAAAGCATTTAAAGTAGAGAAAAAACTATTTTCTTGACCATGAATACTCGAGTATAGCAATTAAACTTATTTCTGCATGTGTTTCCTCTTTTTAAAAGATAATTTTAAATTAAATTAAGGAGCCAAAAGTCTCAGAAAATGGGATACATATGTAATTTCTTTATATCTTTGCTTAGACTTAATTATATCTTGTCTGTATATTTGTGAAAGGTAAAAACAAAGAACATTAAAAACTAATTCACCTTTATAAATCCATTTTCTTTTGACATGGGAATGAAAATGTGACTTCTGTTTTGATCAAAATGAATATTTGCAACAAAGTTTCATAATGTTTCTGAGATTACATTGATTTCCAGGAGATACCTGGGATTTCTATTTCTAGCTTCACCACTCACTGGCCAGATCTTTATAAAAGTAAAAAGAATAATTGAGGTTTATCCCGATTGTTTCTGCTCAACACCAAATAGTTGCATATGGTAATTGTCTCAAGCTATTCACTAACTACTAATTCGATGACTAAAGCCAAATCAGTTCACAAAGTACCTCGGTTTTCACTTTTGAAAACGATAGACTTCTAGGACCTGATAGCATCAAGTTAGCTGTCCTATTATGGCTCTCTCACTTTACCATTAACGTGTCAATTAAGACATTAAAAAAAAGACAAAGGTAAGAGTACTGTAAATTAAAACTGAGTCAACCATTTGCAAGAAGCTGGAAGGAATTTCTACTCTTTGAGACTGAATTTTAAAATGTAGCTAATGAGTTACACATCTTTTGCCATCTGAACAGTACCTGACCACCTGGGAAATAGATGAGAAATGTCCACCTTCTCCTCTTGAGGATCTGACATAGCTAGGCATGGGGAAGGGCAAGACTGACCAATAGGCCATGGTTGTACAGCAAAGGAAGTAAGGGCCCATGTTCCTTCCAAGATAGTGTAAATAGTTAATACCACCCTACTAGAAAAAGAATAGCTGTGAAAAAGAACAGTTGTGAAATGCAGTGAGTCAGCAATTCTGGTCAAGCAAGAAGCAGGCCCTTTGACAGGACATCAGCTAAGTCATAATTATAAAACAATAAAGGTGATCCCATTAAAATCAAGAACAAAATAGCAACAATGTCTATTATATTAATATTACAACAGAGTCTTAGAAATTTTAGCTAAAATAGTAAGAATGAAAGATGAAACTACTGAAAAGAAATAGATAAATTGAGTACTATTTGAAGATAATAGATTGCAGACCTAGAAAATATAAGGAAATTTACTGAAACATTGTTTGAATTAATAAAGAATTCAGTAAAAGTGGCTAGATTCAAGATATATACATAAAAAGTTGTAGCTGCTCTCAACACCAGCAAGAACTAGTTACAATAAAACAGCAAAAAACCAAAACATTAAATACCCCATGAATAATCTTAATAAAAATGTAAGGGTAACTCTATTATGCTACTCTATGTAAATAGCGTATTGTAAAGTTAACAGTTCCCAAGTTACTTTGGATACTAGAATTCTAATAAAACATTGGAGGGGGAATTTTGACACATTATTTCTAAGATTTACTTAAAGAAATTAGCAAGAGAGAATGAGACGTTTTTGGAAGGATATATTTCTGACAGATGGTAAAGTATATTTTAAAGTTTCAATGGTTATGATGGAATGGTATTGGTATCAGGATAGGTAACGATTCAATTAGATCTATAAAGCATATAGCCAAGGAAAAGACACTTACTCAGAACGGCATATATGATAAAGATGGCATCATTCAATCAGTGAAGAAGAGAAGGCCTATTAAATATATAAGTGGAGCTGGAACTGTTTTTATAAGAAGAATATTTATATGTTTACCTCACATACTCAAAAATCTTATAAATATTAAATAATTAATTTTTAAAGATTCATTCATTCATTCATTTATTCATTTATTTGGGCTGCATTGGGTCTTCATTGCCACCTGGGCTTTCTTTAGTTACGGCGAGCGGGGGTTATTTGTTGTTGCCGTGCATGGGCTACTCATTGCGGTGGCTTGTCTTGTCACGGAGCACAGGCTCTAGGCTCACGGGCTTCAGTAGTTGTGGCACACAGGCTCAGTAGTTGTGGCTTACAGGCTCTAGAGCGTGGGCTCAGTAATTGTGGCTTGCAGGCTCTACAGCGCAGGCTCAGTAGTTGTGGCACCTGGACTTAGTTGCTCTGCTGCATGTGAGATCTTCCTAGACCAGGGCTCGAACCTGTGTCCCCTGCCTTGGCAGGCAGATTCTTAATCACTGCGCCACCAGGGAAGTCCCTAAACATTAATTTTTAAAAGTACAAACCATAAATATATTTTTAAAAAGAAAAAGAAAATGAGCCATGGATACAAACGTATTTACTGAACTGGCCAGTAAGTTTATTAACATTTTTCTTAGTCAGGCAAATGCAAATGTCCAGTGGCTAAGACTCCATGTTCCCAATACAGGGGGCCTGCCTTCTATCCCTGGTCAGGGAACTAGATCCCACATGCCACAACTAAAGATCCCACATGCAGCAATGAAGATCCCGCGTGCTGCAACTAAGATCCGGTGCAGCCAAATAAATAAATAAATATTTAATAAAAGAAAAGAAAATGCAAATGTAAACAATTAAATCCTGTCACTTGACTATTAAATTAGTAAATATATGTATATTTAATTGAAGTACAGTCAGTTTACAATGTTGTGTTACTTTCTGGCATACAGCAAAGTGATTCAGTTATACATATATGTGTGTGTATGTACATATATCCTATTTCATATTCTTCTCTATTATAGGTTATTACAAGATATGAATATAGTTCCCTGTGCTAAACAGTAGGACCTGTTGTTTATTTTATATATAGTAGTTTGTATCTGCTAATCCCAAACTCCTAATTTATCCCTCGCCCACCGCCTTTCCCCTTTGCAAACTGTAAGCTTGTTCTCTATGTCTGTGAGTCTGTTTCTGTTTTGTAAATAAGTTCGTGTCATATTTTAGATCCCAAATATAAATGATACCATATGGTGTTTGTCTTTCTCTTTCTGACTTGCCTCACAGTATGATAATATCTAGGTCCATTCATAATGCTGCAAATGGCATTATTTCATTCTTTTTTATGGCTGAGTAGTATTCCACTGTATTTATGTACCACATCTTTTTTATTCATTCATCTCTCAATGGACATTTAGGTTGCTTCCATGTCTTGGCTGTTGTAAATAGTGCTGCTATGAACATTGGTGTGCGTGTATTTTTTCAAATTATAGTTTTTTCCGGATATATGCCCGGGGTGGGATTGCTGGATCACATGGCGACTCTATTTTTAGTTTTTTGAGGAACTTCCATACTGTTCTCCATAGTGGCTACACCAATTTACATTCCCACCAACAGTGTTTGTAATTTTGATTTGCATGTCTCTAAAAAATAGTGATGTTGAGCATCTTTATGTGCCTGTTGGCCATCTGTATGTCTTCTTTGGAGAAATGTCTATTTAGGATTTCTGCCCATTTTTTGATCGACTTCCTTGTTTTTTTTGTTACTGAGTTGTATGAGCTGTTTATATGTTTACGAAATTAAGGCCTCGTGGATCGCATCATTTACAAATATCAATACTTTCTCCCAGTCCGTAGATTGTCTTTTCGCTTCGTTTATGATTTCCTTTGCTGTGCAAAAGCTTTTGAGTTTGATTAGGTCCCATTTGTTTGTTTTTGCTTTTATTTCTATTGCCTTGTCCATACCCGCTCTAGCATTTGTTATTTGTAGACTTTTTAATGATGGCCATCCTGACCAGCATGAGATGCTACCTCACTGGTCAGGTAATTTTTGTAGTTTTTTTTTTTTTTTTTTTTTTTTTTTTGTGGTATGCGGGCCCTTATGGTCTCTTCTAGGAGTTTTATGGTATCCTGTTTTATATTTAAGTCTTTAAGCCATTTTGAGTTTTTGTGTATGGTGTTGAGGGAGTGTTCTAACTTCATTGATTTACATGTAGCTGTCCAGCTTTCCCAACATCACTTGCCAAAGAGATTCTTTTTTCCATGGTATATTCTTGCCTCCTTTGTTGAAAATTAATTGACCATTGGTGTGTGGGTTTATTTCTGGGCTCTCTTTTCTGTTCTGTTGATCCATATGTCTGTTTTTGTGCCAGTCCATGCTGTTTTGATTACTGTAGCTTTGAGGTATTGTCTGAAGTCTGGGAGAATTATGCCTCTAGCTTTGTTCTTTTTCCTCAGGATCGCTTTGACAATTCTGGGTCTTTTATGGTTCTGTATAAGTTTTAGGATCATTCAAGTTTGGTATAAAGTGACAGGGGTTAATGTGACAGGGATCACATTAATTCTGTAGATTGCTTTGTGTAGTATGGCCATTTTAACAATATTAATTCTTCCAATCCAAGAGCATGGTATATCTTTCCATTTCTTTAAATCATCTTTAATTTCCTTTATCAGTGTTTTTATAGTTCTCAGCATATGTCACCTCCTTGGTCAGGTTTATTCCTAAATATTTTATTTTTTTGATGTGATTTTTTTTTAAACTTTCCCTTTCTGGTATTTCATTGTTATCATAAATAAATGCAACAGATTTCTGTATGTTAATCTTGTATCCTGCTACCTTGCTGAATTTGTTTATCAGTTCTAATAGTTTTTGTGTGGAGTCTTTAGGGTTCTTTCTATGTACTATCATGTCATCTGCATATAATGACAGTGTAACCTATTGCCTTCCAATTTGGATACATTTTAATTCTTTTTTTCTTGTCTGATTGCTGTGGCTAGACTTCCAATGCTACGTTGAATAGAAGTGGTGAAGGAATTCCCTGGCGGTCCAGTGGTTAAGACTTTGTGCTTTCACTGCCGTGGGCCTGGGTTCAGTCCCTGGTTGGGGAAGATCCCACAAACTATGAGGTGTGACAAAAAAAAAAAAAAAAAAAAGTGGTTAGATTGGGCATCCTTGTCTTGTTCCAGAATTTAGTGAGAAGGCTTTCAACTTCTCACCATTGAGTATTATGTCAGCTGTAGGTTTGCCATAAATAGCTTTTATTATGTTGAGATATGTTCCCTCTATGCTCACTTTGGTAAGAGTTTTTATCATGAATGGATGTTGAATTTTATCAAGTGCTGTTTTTGCATCTATCGAGATAATCATGTGATTTTTGTCCTTTCTTTTGTTGATGTGGTGTATCACATTGATTGATTTGCATATGTTGAACCATCTTTGTGACCCTGGGATAAATCCAACTTGATCATGGCATATGGTCTTTTTTATGTGTTTTTGGATTGGTTTGCTAATATTTTGTTGAGAATTTTTGCATCTGTATTCATCAAAGATATTGGCCTGTAATTTTCTATTTTGGTAGTGCTTTTGTCTGATTTTGGTATCAGGGTGATGGTGGCTTCATAGAATGACTTTGGGAGTGTTCCCTCCTCTTCAGTGTTTTGGTATAGTTTGAGAAGGATTGGTCTGAGTTCTTTGTATGTTTTGTAGAATTCCACAGTGAAGCCATCCAGTCCTGGACTTTGTTTTGCAGGTAGTTTTTGTTTGTTTGTTTAATTATTTTTTTGTTAAATTTTTGGCTGCGTTGTGTCTTCGTTGCTGGGTGCGGGCTTTCTGTAGTTGAGGCAAGCGGAGGCTACTCTTCATTGCGGTGCGCGGGCTTCTCATTGAGGTGGCTTCTCTTGTCACGGAACATGGGCTCTAGGCGTGTGGGCTTCAGTAGTTGTGGCACACGGGCTTAGTTGCTCCGCAGCATGTTGGATCTTCCCGGACCAGGGCTTGAACCCGTGTCCCCTGCGTTGGCAGGCGGATTCTCAACCACTGCACCACCAGGGAAGCCCCTGGAGTTTTTGTTTTCGGTTTTGGTTTTTTTTGGAGATTGTATTTCACTTCTAGTGATTGGTCTGTTCAAATTATCCGTTTCTTCTTGATTCTTGATTCAACTTTGGTGGGCTGTATGTTTTTAGAAACTTGTCCATTTCTTCTAGGTTTTTCAGTTTGTTGGCATATAATTGTTCATAGTGTTCTCTTATGGTTTTTTATATTTCTGCAGTATCCATTCTTACTTCTCCTCTTTCATTTCTTATTTTGTTTATTTGGGTCTTCTCTCTTCTTGGTGAGTCTGACTAGAGGTTTGTCCATTTTGTTTACCCTTTCAAAAAATCAGCTCTTGTTTTTATTGGTTTTTTTAATAGTTCTAAAATCTCTATTTTATTTATTTCCTCTTTGATCTTTATTGTTTTCTTCCTTCTGCTGACTTTAGGTTTAGTTTGTTCTTTTTTTTTCTAATTCTTTCAGGTGGTAGGTTAGGTTGTTTATTTGAGATTTTTCTTGTTTTTTGAGGAAGGCCTGTATTGCTATGAACTTCCTTCTCAGGACTGCCTTTGCTGCATGCCACAGATTTTGAATGGTTGTGTTTTTACAGTCATTTAAACTTAAATGATATTTTCAGGACATTATATCAAAAAAATCCAGAATATACATTCTTTTCAAGTGGACGTGGAACACTCTCTAGGATAGACCCACATACTAGGACACAAAGCAAGCCTCAGCAAATTTAAGAGGATAGAACGTTTTTCAAGCATCTTTTCTGTGTACAACGGCATGAAACTGAAAATAAACCACACAAAGAGAAACATGAAAAAACAATCACATGGAGACTAAACAACATGGTACTAAAAAACCAATGGGTTGGTGATGAAATCGAAGAGGGAATTAAAAAATACTTTGAGACAAATGACAATGAAAACACAACCATAAATTAGTAAATATATTTTAAAAATTGTTGGATGAAATGTATGTAAAGTGTTTAGCTTGGCACATGGGGAGAGCTCAATAAGTCATATTTTTATCAAAAGTGCTGAGGCAGCAGTGGGAAGAGCACTCATACATTTCTACCTGGTTGGGCAGGTTAGGGATGGAGAAATACAAAGATGTTCTAGAAAGGGAATTGGAAATAGGCACCAAGAACCTTAGAATTCTAAACAAATAAAAATGTAGGCAAAAGATCATGGGATCTAAAAGTGAAGCACATCATAAAGGTAGCCAAATAGGTTATGTTCAGAAAGATTTATAATTATTTGAAAGTGGCATAATTAATAGGTATGAAAAATATGCAAATAAACTTCCTAAGTGTAATAAGGAAATGTCTTAAACAGAAATTTTCCAGAAAGGTTCAATATCGTTTTTGTACTGAGTACAAAATTAAAAATTAAAACTAACTTCACTTTATCATTGAGATTTCTGCTGTGCTGTGTTATGCTGTAATCACACATCTTAATCTATTTGGTAATACCTTAATCCTCTAACTTTGAAACTATGCAGATAGCATAAGAATGTCAGAGGAAAATTGTTACTACATAATGTTAACCTAGTATTAAAAGTAAAGGGAAGAATGGAGAAAACTAGGAAGGCAAAATTTTGACTGTGTGAAAGCTCTAGATTAATTTCCGGAATAAAGATTGTTAACACAGTCACTTTGGAGTTTGAAGAATGTGTGAATGAGAGAAATATGTTTAGCTCACTTTTAGAACGTACGCCCTTTTCTTGGCCTGAAAGAAGTAATACATTCCTCTTTTTAGTTTTCTTAAGGAAAATGCTACAGTTTGTAACATGAATATACAAAGATCTGCAAATTCTTTTGTAGACAAGTTAAATCTTCTTAATGGAGCGATCTTGGATTTGTTTGTCAAGAGCTGGGTCTCTCCCAGAAACCAATGATCTTAGACAAGTCAGTCTTAGACAACTTAATTTTCTTCATCTTTAAAGTTTGCATAGTGGACAAAAGTTCTAAAGTCATTACTACCTCTACTATTCTATGCTTTTGAAATGTATTTAACCACATTTGCTGCTACTGCTTACCCAAAATAGAAATTAAACACTAGGTTACCCAAATTTCACCTATTTCAAAAACATAAATCATGAAAAGAAAGTTTTATGGCATAAGCTTATTACAGACCTTTCTTAATTAATTTCTTGGGTAGTAGTTGGTGGGGTTTTTTAGTAAAATAAATATAACAGATTTTATATTCCTAGTCTAAGCTGTTTTTAAGAGAAAACATTACTGTGTTTGAATATTTAAATAATAAATAAATATTGGCTTTAATGGTCAGAATCCATTATGGAATTCAGATGTTTATTTCACTCTAAGAAATGAAATTTACCAAAATTATTACTTGTCATTTCTTTTCCCCCTCCTCTATAGATATTCGTATACCACTAATGTGGAAAGACTCTGATCACTTCAGCAATAAAGAACGTATGTATGATTTTAATTGTAATTGAAATATTTTCTGTAATATGTAGTAAATTTGAGATTTTTAGGAGAAAACACTGCTTCCCCACTGAAATAAATGGATGTCATTTGACAGAATAAGCAGAATCTTGTTGATAGGAACCTGTGCAAGGATGGTGAGTAACAGGTAATAGAGAAGGGAATTGTGCAATAAAAGGAAATGTTTAAGGAGTCATGGTAAAGGCAACATTATTTGACCAGAGATCCTGGAGATCTTTCTTCCTTGTTTTCTTACTTCAGATTATTTAACAGGATGTAAGAGGAAAAGATTTTTAGCTTGATCTGATTGTTTTCCCCTTCAGCATTTTATGGCTTCATATAGTTTTAACAAATCCATGCGTTGTGGGTCATGGAAATTAACCTCAAATGATTTCTAGCTGTTAGAGGCAAAGCAGAAAAGATATGATAATCCTTTATCTTTCTTGTCTATTGTGATAGCTTTGTTCCTCATACTTTAAAAACTGAATCACATTGAGCACAATTAGTTTTATATGAAAAATCCAAAATCAGGTTAGTATATTTGTTATTCAATTAGGAAATATAAATTACTTTACGAAGGAATACATGCAGGTATTAAGTACATCTTTCTGATTACAGTAGAGAGTTAAGTTTTTCTGAAGAGGTACATTTTCTCAGTAATGAGGTTTCATTCCTTTAATCACCTAATACTTTTTAAAAACATCATCAAATTAGAAGGCCCAGCAGCTATGGTTTTTGTGTTCACATGTCTACTTTTTATTGTTTTTGTGGTTTCGTCCCTTTCAGTTTGGTGGAAAATGTTTTGCTGTTAACGTGCTTGCTCCTAACCTCTCATAATAGAAAACTTATTTTTCTTAAAATATACTTGGAAACCAAATGACAGGGGTAATAGTATATACATAAAATAATAAATTTGCTATTAATTAAAGCTTAAAGAGTTTTCTAGGAATAAAATTTGTGAGTTTGGTGCTGAGAGGCCTATATTTTTAACTTTAGTTTTTGATACTCCCTACTTTAATTGTTGTGCTTTAGTTGGGCAAGCTATTAATATATATTGGCAAAACAGTCTCTATAAAAAGTTAAAGGATTACAGTGTACAATGTAGGAAAATAAGAATCTATTAGCAAATATTTAGGCTAATTATTTTCATTTTCAAGCAGATTTTAACATAATATAGGCATGATTCATCACATGAGTCATTGTGTTATGTTGTTTTTCTTCTCTAGGATCACAGCACTATGCCATTTTTTGTTTATTCAAAATGGGAGCTGAAGTTTTTGATACTGACATGGTGATTGTGGATAAAACAATCACAGATATATGTTTTGAAAATGTGACCATATTGTAAGTATTTTTTCATCTTCATTGAATGAAAATAATCTAAATTTCTACCTTTTTCAAAGGAAGGCAAATTTATTGGATTATTTTTGAAGCATTAAAATCTTTAAATGTTTAAATTGATTTTGAACATTGCATTATTCAAAATAAGTCCATTTCTGCATTTGAGATTTTTCCAGTGTAAAATAAAGTGGACATGATGTAATATTAGTAGTAACACTATGAATACAATGGAATCTCATTATAACATTATTTTATGTAGAGTGAATTTGGGCATAAAAGAGGTTCTTACATCTCATATAGGAAATTTGGTTACAGAAATACCAAAATAGTATAACAACTTTATAAGATAGTTCTGAAATATGTACCATAGGCAAAGTACTTTAGTAAAATTTTGAGATGTTTTTTTTCTTACGGTGCACTTCTTTCATGTTTTCACTCCAAAACAATAAAAAATTGGGTGATCCTCAGGGCTGTTTTTATTGCCCCTGCTCTTTTACAGGCTTATTTTATTGTGGTCATAATATAGAACCAGAAAGAACTCCTCAGGTAGCCATAGAAATCATTTTTAACTAACATAAGTTTTTCCTGGCCTTTTTTTCTATTGGCCTAAAATCAGTATGTGATTTGTATTTCTTACAGGGTTTCAAAGACAGTATCTTTGCATCCAAATATTAATAACTACTTAACTATTAAAATCAATATACATGTTTTTTCCATCTTTAGCTATGGAGCTATATACAGTTGAGATTGAAAGTACTAGTTTTGCCACTCATGTAGCATTAAAAAAACTATTGCAAACCATGTTTTGTGGCTTTGGTTCAGTGTCCCATAAGTAATTGTACAGCACAGAAAAATATAATACATTTTTCTGAGTTATCAGCAGTAGTGCAGGCCATCTTATAAGCTCTGTTGAACCAAAGGAATTTATTTAGGATGCCCCAAATATTGCCAAATGTTTACATAATTGAGACTTAAAAATAAATATTTATTATTTATCTAAATATACTTATTTCCATTATCAACTATTACTAGTGCATCTTTTCCTGCCAAAATCATCCTGTTATTGGACTCTTTTCTTCACATCACTTTGCTATTGTTTGTTTTTACCACAAAGACAAAAATCATAATTTTTTTCACAGAAAGAACAATGCAAGTTACTTGGGAAGACAACTCATGATTTATAATTTTTTTTAATTCTGTAAATATTTTAAATTGTTCTAAAAATAACTGCTCACAGATGTTCTAAATGTTATTTTAAAATGTGCTTTTTGTTATGATTGTTTTAATAAGTATTCAATATTTATGAATCTCTGGTTTCTCTCTAAATATTGACATTTGTTAGTCATTACCAGGAATACTGTATGTTTCAGAGTTGCCAAATAATAAACTATAAAAATATTTGGAAGTTATTCCTTGGATTTATTCAAACTATAGTTTGGCTATTTAAATCTTAAAAAGTCTATGCTGTGTTTTTAAAATCTCTGAGGCTGATGGATTGTCCTCTACAGACAACATCTACTGCTGATGGACCTCCTTTGCGATTTGAAGTATATTTTACTGTTAGTAACATCACCACAATCGTTTATAGTAAAGATAGTTCACTGTGTCTGAGAAAGAGCAAAGGCAGTCTTGGCATTGCAGATTTTCTGTATATTGGTTTAATAAATACATACTGAATATCTTTTATGCTAGATTAAGAATACAAAGATTACCAACACATCACTCCCCCTCAAGGAGTTCATGCCTTGAAATATATCTCTTTATATTCATTTTTTTGTTTGTTTTCTCCTGTACAACTAAGTAGTGAAATGTTATTTTAGAGTTATTAGGTACAAAGGTGGAGCAGGGAGGAGGGGCACGGTGTTGAGTGGACTGTGACTCTTTACGAAAAAGACATGAAAACTAAAGGTTTCAGCAGAAGAAACCTTTTGTTTCTTTTAATTTTCTTTGTGTTGTTTTCAAATCTTTTTCCTTTGGAGGAATCGTGATTTCAGGAAATCATACATATAATGTAAATACCTTAAAAACAGCTGTATTATAGGAATGAAAAGGAGAAATAGCATTGGCAACAAAATGACCAGGGCATTTTATTCTTTTCCTTTAAATAATTTGCCTGTAAATATTGGTTAAATTGAGTTAAGACTGCCCTACTTTAGAAGCTGGTAGCTCTAGAAGTTGCAGTGACTCTCTCAGGTCATTTAGATACTAAATAAACACAGGGATACTCTATCTCATTAACATATATTAACATAAACCTGTTCCAAATGCTGCTTTTAAATGTTATGAAAACATCACAGGATGTTATTTTATTTTCTACTGAGTTAAATTTCTAACATTATGATTGTCCTTGTTTTTAGTAATGAAGCAGGGCCAGACTTTCAGATAAAGGTGGAAGTATATAGTTGCTGTACAGAAGACTCTTCTATAATCAACACACCAAAAAAATTAGCTAAGAAACTGAAGACATCTATAAGCAAAGCTACAGGGAAGAAAATAAGTTCAGTGCTTCAAGAAGATCATGAAATGTGCTTGTCCTTCAGTTCTGCTATTTAGTAAGTTTTCTAATACAATATTTACACTGATACAGTATAATTATGTATTTGTGACATTTTAAAGTATTGTATATGGAGAATATCTTTACATTTTAAATGGGAAAAAACATCCTGGGGCAAGAATATAACTTGGTTGTCTGACATTCACCCAGCTGAGTTATCCTTAATACCTTCCTTTTAAAGTAGAAAGTTGGGGCTTCCCTGGTGGCGCAGTGGTTAAGAATCTGCCTGCTGATGTAGGAGACACGGGTTCAAGCTCTGATCCTGGGAAGATCCCACATGCCACGGAGCAACTAAGCCCATGTGCCATAACCACTGAGCCTGCGCTTTAGAGGCCACAAGCCCAAACTACTGAAGCCTACGCACCTAGAACCTGTGCTCTGAAGCAAGAGAAGCCACCGCAATGAGAAGCCCGCGCACTGCAACAAAGAGTAGCCCCTGCTCGCCGCAACTAGAGAAAGCCCGCGTGCAACAACGAAGACCCAAGGCAGCCATAAATAAATAAATAAATTTTAAAAAAGAAAGTAGAAAGTTGGGTGACTGTGCTTTTAGTGATTTGGAATTCCAGTATCTAGTAGAAAGATTAATTATTTTTCTTGAAAAGGGACTATCTACATGTTAAGTTGTTTGCTACGTATCAGTCTACTAATTGGATTTCTGCATATGTCATGCATTAGTCTTAAAGATTTTTAAAAATATTTTATTTCTTTATAACAAAACCACATTACCATTATCACATCTAACAAAATAAAAAATAAGTTCTGAATATCATCTGATGTGTTCAGATTGTGTGTTCAAATTGCCCCAATTCTGAGGAAGTTCTCTTCTGATCTGTGCAAGTCAAGATTCAAACAAGGTCTACAACATTGCATTTAGGTGAGTCTTTTAAGTTTCTTTTAATCTTTAACAATTTCCCATCTACTTTTTTCCTTGCCATTATTTATTGAAGAAGCCAGATCTTACAGATTTCCCATATTTTTAATTTATCTGATTACACCTTTGTGGTCTTTTTAAACATCTTTTTCTATCCCCTGTGTTTCCTACAACTTGTAGTCAGATCTAGAGGACTGATTAGTTTCAGGTTCTCATTTAGGACAATGTACTTTCTACTGTATCCCATTTGGAGGTCTTGTCTCACTTTTACTCATGTTAAAACTGATCAGTGGGTTCAGGTGTTGTTAGTGTGATCCATCCATTATAAAGTTCCCTATCAATCTTTTATTTAATGGTGTTAGCAGCTATTGCAGGTCATTCATTATTTCATTAGGGGTTATAATTTGGTGACTTTCTAAATTTGTCCTTTATTTATTTATTTATTTATTATCTTGATTCTTTTCTCTCTTTTTTTAAAAAAATTATTTATTTATTTATTTTTGGTTGCGCTGGGTCTTTGTTGTTGCTCACGGGCTTTCTCTAGTTGCAGAGAGCAGGGGCTACTCTTCATTGCGGTGCACAGGCTTCTCATTGTGGTGGCTTCTCTTGTTGCGGAGCACGGGCTCTAGGCGCGCGCACTTCAGTAGTTGTGGCTTTTGGGCTCTAGAGCACAGGCTCAGTAGTTGTGGCGCGTGGGCTTAGTTGCTCCACGGCATGTGGGATCTTCCCGGACCAGGGCTCTAACCCATGTCTCCTGCATTGGCAGGCAGATTCTTAACCACTGCGCCACCAGGGAAGTTCTGCATTTATTTTTAAACATAGAATTCTCTCAAAGAAGAACTTTCTTTCGTTAACTCTCTAGATATAAATGCAAAAAAATTGGTGGAGGAGAAGGAGGAAGAAAATACTTGTTTCTTTTATTTTAGAATAATAAGTTGATGTTCTAGCATGGAGGTGATCAATGTTTTGTTTTATTTGAACTCTTGTATTTTTATATATTTGTGTTTCAATCTATTACAGTTATTCTCTTTGAAGCCAATTTGTCCCATCTTTGATCAGTGGGAAACCTTTAAGCTGACTCTGCATCCTTTTGACACAACCTAATCTCTGATTAGCTTCTTTGCTTTCTGGCCAGGGAACATGTTCCATGTTCATCTTTTGTTTTTCTGCCCACGCTTGGAATCACCATCTCTTCAAGGAGCCCTGGTTTCTTTCAGATACTTTCTTTAAACACTGTGTTTGTTTCTTTACAAGTATTTTTATCTTTATGTTCCTTGGGAAAACTGTTGTACAGGCTGCATTCCTAGAATTTCTTTGCATGTCTTGGTAGTGTTGGCTCTTCAGCATGTAAGTAATTTTACTGTAATTACAAAAAGCAAAATATTTTAGGTGTAGATCCTGGAAATATCAATCATCAAAATGTAACTAAATAACTTTTCATATTAGATATATTACATGTGAAAGTGACTTGGGACTCTAGCATTGTGGCTTTCAGTTTATTTTGATTGAGACCCACAGTAAGAAATACATTTTACATTATTACTGATGCACAGTAACATAAGCAGACAGATTTCGTGAAGCAATACTTAGCCCTTGCTATTTATAGTATAGTAACTTGACTTTTTCTATTCTAGTTATTTTCAGTTTCTTTTAATTCCGTTTATGAATCATTAAATTTATTTCATGATTGTTGAATGGGTCCCATCCACTGAAAAACAGAAGGCATAGAAGATGTAAATCTTTGCTAATATAAATGTCATTAAAAAGGAGGAAGGGTTGGGCTTCCCTGGTGGCACAGTGGTTGAGAGTCCGCCTGCCGATGCAGGGGACACGGGTTCGTGCCCCGGTCCGGGAGGATCCCGCCTGCCGCGGAGCGGCTGGGCCCGTGAGCCATGGACGCTGAGCCTGCGCGTCCGGAGCCTGTGTTCCGCAACGGGAGAAGCCACAGCAGTGAGAGGCCCGCGTAACGCAAAAAAAAAAAAAAAAAATAGGAAGAAGGGAGACCCTTTAATTTTCTTCCTTTAGAATTAAGGCCATCTTAAAACTTTTCTAGATTAAGATGATATCAAGTATTTGCTGGAAAATGCTTTAATTCAACTATAAGGTAATGGAACTCTGTCTTTTTGATGATTGAATGAACACTTGTATTTCTAGTTTGAAGCATAGATTTTAGAACTGAAAGAGATAATCACCAAGTTAGTAGTTTTAAAACGTTTTTAAGCAGCAAAATTCTTTATTTAAAAAAAAAAAACAGGACCAACCTAGGCAGAACACTCTATGACATAAATCACAGCAAGATCCTTTTTGACCCACCTCCTAGAGAAATGGAAACAAAAACAAAAATAAACAAATGGGACCTAATGAAACTTAAAAGATTTGCACCAGCAAAGGATACCATAAACAAGACCAAAAGACAACCCTCAGAATGGGAGAAAATAGTTGCAAATGAAACAACTGACAAAGGATTAATCTCCAAAATTTACAAGCATGTAAATTGATACAACCACTATGGAGAACAGTATGGAGGTTCCTTAAAAAACTAAAAATAGAACTACCATACGACCCAGCAATCCCACTACTGGGCATATACCCTGAGGAAACCATAATTCAAAAAGAGCCATGTACCACATGTTCATTGCAGTTCTATTTACAATAGCCAGGACATGGAAGCAACCTAAGTGTCCATCGACAGGTGAATGGATAAAGAAGATGTGGCACATATATACAATGGAATATTACTCAGCCATACAAAGAAATGAAATTGAGTTATTTGTAGTGAGGTGGATGGACCTAGAGTCTATCATACAGAGTGAAGTCAGTCAGAAAGAGAAAAACAAATACCGTATGCTAACACATGTATGGAATCTAAAAAAAAGAAAAAAAGGTTCTGAAGGACCTAGGGGCAGAACAGGAATAAAGATGCAGATGTAGAGAATGGACTTGAGGACACGGGGAGGGGGAAGGGTAAGCTGGGATGAAGTGAGAGAGTGGCATGGACATATATACACTACCAAATGTAAACTAGATAGCTAGTGGGAAGCAGCCACATAGCA
>NC_041233.1:15077802-15078449 GCF_002837175.3 Physeter macrocephalus | reverse complement strand
GGGATAGGGAAGGTGGGAGGGAGATGCAAGAGGGAGGAGATATGGGGATATATGTATATGTATAACTGATTCACTTTGTTATACAGCTGAAACTAACACCATTGTAAAGCAATTATACTCCAATAAAGATGTTTAAAAAAAAAAAAAAAAAAAACAGGACCAGTAGTGTCCTGAACAAGTTACATTATTTCCTGGGCCTCAGTTTTCTCACGAAAGGTAAGGATGCTTAGACATAATCATCTATTTTTAGAAGGCTCCATAGAGACAGTTTAGGGTTTCATATTACCTTTCAAGCATGTAAAAACAATGAGTGCGCTTCTCAAACAGTTTAAAATTTCATTGTTTGGCAGGGAATACTTGATTTTTTTATCCTGTCATTTATTATCTGTGTGACCCAAGACAGATTAATTTACTCTGGGTTTTTATTTTTCCCTCTGTAAAATGGGAATAATAGTAATGTAATAATATCTAACAACATTGGATTATTATGAGATTCAGAAAGGTAATTAATGAACTTGGTATGTAGTAAGCATTTAATAAATGTAGCTGTTACTATTTTTTGTTTGTTTGTTTTGCGGTACGCGGGCCTCTCACTGTTGTGGCCTCTCCCGTTGCGGAGCACAGGCTCCGGACGCGCAGGCTCAGCC
>NC_041233.1:15055183-15077660 GCF_002837175.3 Physeter macrocephalus | reverse complement strand
GCTCCGCGACATGTGGGATCTTCCCAGACCGGGGCACAAACCCGTGTCCCCTGCATCGGCAGGCAGACTCTCAACCACTGCGCCACCAGGGAAGTCCGTATTGTTACTATTTTTACTGTTCTGAGACCAGTGCTTTTTCTGAATTTTTTTTTTCCAATTCATGCTGAAGCACTTCAGTTTAGAAACCTTCATAGGATTATAAAATGTAGACAGATATTTTAAAATTGAAAAACCAATGTTTATCATTTCATAGAAGATACTCTAAGTGATGTTGGAACTTGTGTTTAACCTATACTCCTCTTCAAAGCCTAGAGGTGTTTTTGAGAATAACATTATTGGTATTAAGCTCTTTGTAATAGGGACTGACATATTTGTCTTGAAGTGTTCATTCTCCTATTCAGATTTGTCATTCTATTTGGTTTATTCCTGAATCCAAACACCAATTTTCCTTATCAACATTTCCCATGAAACTTGCATGCCATTTGCTTATTTATACCATTAAAGCTGATCAAAAGATAGGGTAAAACCTTTTATAACATTTCACCAAATTATATTCTTCTAATACCAGCATTCTTTTGAGCTTCTGGTGTGAATGCCAAGTATACTAGGTTAAACTCATAGCCCAGGACTACTCTTACCTGATACTTCCTTAAGTGACCACTTCAGCACCCTGATAGGAGTTTGAGAATAGCATTAGTAATCAGAATGCATAAGAGGATCAATTTTTATTTCTTTAATAGTGATATAGTTCAATGAGAAGATTCCTAATATAGCTTTTAATTTTTAACCAAAATGGGCAAACTATATCTTCTCTAATAATATGGCATGTGCCCAGATATAGCTGTTCTTCCTGACAAAAGAGTGCATTTTTTTCAGACTACCGTTTAAGGTAGTCATTTATTTTTTCATAACATTTTTGGAACCCCCGCTCCATCAAATGTTACAACAATTGGCCTCTTTGTTTTAAAAAAAAATGTAGCTGATTAAACTTTTGGGAACTCAATATTAGGGTTGGCTAAAAAGAATGAGAGTAATGTTTTAGTAAGAAAACGTTATCCTGACAAGAATGTTTTAAAACTGAGATCATTGTTGATTTTGGAAGCATTGGCATTGTAATTAGTCATGGTTTAAAAATGAAGTAACTTGAAATATCATCATAAAGTATTGTTTGATCTGAAAGAAGACAGTGAACATTTTTGGTAATTTTTAGCATGCTCCCTGGTGTGATTCATTTACTCATTTTATTTGTGGAATTTAGCTTACTGAAATTCCTGTAGCTAGATTTTCCCAGTGTTTCTAATAGCTGAATTAACTATTTTATGCTCCTTGAGAAGCATTTAATACATTATTCTTCATTGTATAAACTGTAATTTTAAACAATTGTGAAAACTAGTAAAATTGAGAGTGATTATTTACTGGACAAAAATGTGTATTAAAAAAATAAGCCACTATACTACATTTTAATTAGATCGAAGTTACAAAACATATATCCTTGTGCAGAATAAGTGGATTATTTATGTTTTGAGGAACAGTGGTGTGAATGGTTTGGTAGTGTGAAAGTTAATGCAGTGTTCAAAAATAACTAAGGAATTACCTATTGGGTATAATTTTGTTTATTCATTCATTAAATCATCTTAGAAATGATAATTCAGCAGTTATATCATGTGGTACTTTGGATTTAAACATTAGTAAGTCATGTTTCCTGCACTCAAAATTCTTAAGGAAGTATGAAGGTAGTAAGTAAAGTATAGTGGGATTCTGTTTCCAGTGTACCACTTGCTAGTTACAGGCAACTCAATTACATTCTCTGAATTTCAGTTTCATCATTTGAAAATACGGACCAAAATATCTGCCCTGCCTACCTTAAGTAGTTATTGTGAACTGTTAAAGATATTGCTTGTTAAAGTGCCTTAAACTGCATATAGGTAGATGTAGTATTACAAAGCTTTGCATGTCTCTGATTTTTGGGGGAGGTTTTCATCCTACTACCACTTCACAAATCCTATGGCATTTATTATTTCATTACAAAAGTAATATAAACTTGAGAAATGTATTCATAGTTCACCCTAAATCAAATACTTTTTATAATTTGGAACTGATATTTTTCCTCCAGGTTTTAAAATTCCTAGCTTTGGGGGATAGATTCATAATTATACTGCACATTCATATACATGCATATATATACACACACACATTTTCTTCTTGAGTTATTACAGAGTCTTCACATGATCATTTTAATGACCACTATCTATAAACTGTCTCTCTCATAGCTTATTCTTAGGGGAGGTTATCAATAATTTTTTTTTGTATTGTTATTTTAAGATGTGTAATTCATTGGAAATAGAGGCAAATGTATTACATGTTTAACCTTAAAGTAGTGGAGGAAAAGGTGTCTTAGTTACAATTACTTTTTAAGGCCTGAGAAAAAAATTAAACATATACTTGGGTCATCACATAATTTTAGCCTCTTCTGCCACACAGGTTGTCACCTCCAGCACACTCAGTGCAAATGCACAGCCTATAACATAGCTACTTCCTGTGCGCACTAAAAGCAGTATTTCATGCTGCACTGTGTACGGAAATGATGCTATTCCTGAAGTGACGCGTACTCTAATGTTTTTAGCGGTCAGCGAGAATAAATTACGTCACTCCTAAAAATAAAACACAAAGTATCTTCATTCTCTTTCTCTCCCGGTCTCTGCCTCTCACTATTTCAGGTATTTTTCTTGTTGGATTTAAAATACATATAGACTGTCCATCTAATACCTTGACCTCTAAGTTTGATGACCTCCTTGCCTCCAGTGATCTTGTTCTCGTGCCTATTTTAGCCATCCACCCCACAATTGTACCCTAGATCTTGTCTGGTCTCTGTAGTAGTGTCCCACACTCTCTACCACCTCCCACCTTTCCAGCTTTCTCCTTTCAGTACTCTGACTCCAACTTAGCTGAAGTTCTATGATTTACCATTTTGTTCTTTCCTAGCACTTCTCTCCTTTTGTCATATTTACCTTGGAAAAACTTCAACCTTGGTTAAATCCTGCCTTTAGCTCTTCTGCACCTGCACTCACGAGGAATAGATGAGGAACCTGGAGAAAACAGTCATACTGACTGGTCTCACTTTAGAGGGACCACTAACCTTAAGTGAGTTCCAGTATGCGCAATCCTACTAAGTGTCCCTAGCCCTCCACTTTACCTCTCGTCAGAGTATTTCACATTGTGTCATTCTCTCTTATGAACCTCCAGTACCCACTCCTCTCCACTCCTTATTCAAAGCTGATGACTTCATTTCCTATATCATTGATGCTGCTGAAGTAATCAGAAGAGAACTTGCATATCCTCCATCAACCAAATCTATCAGCCTACCTGCATCTGTATCTTTATTTGCTGCTTTCCTTCCTTGTAACTGCCTTTGCTCCATCTGAGGCCACCTACCTGTACGCTAGATCCCATCTTCTCAAGTACGCAGAAGCAGGGTCCTGCACATGTCCCCGCCTTCTACTACATCTTCAGTTTTTCTTCTCCTGCAACATTTCCAAAAACATACAAACATGCTGAAATACCTCACATTTCCTCTGCCCCATTTAACACCTATCCTTTACAGAAAAGTTTTTTATATTCTCTATCTCCACTTTTTGTCCTCCCATTCTCTCTTGAACCATTTCAGTCAAGTTTCATCCATCGTTCAGAAACTGCTCTTGTCAAGGTCAGCAGTGATCTACATGTTGCCAAATACCATGGTCATTTATCATTATTCCTCCTCCTGGACCCTTCAGCATTATTCAACACAACTGATCACTCTCCTGAAACACTTTTTGAACTTGGCTTCCAGGATACCACTTTCGTGCTTTCTCTTCTGCCTCAGTGACTGTCCCTTGCCTGTCTCCTTTGTTCATTGCTCTTCAACTTAATCTGAAATGATGGAGTACTTGTGTCCCAATATTCAGTTCGCACATTTTATTTAACTAACTTTCATTAAATTTCATCTATATACTGTTAACTCCCAAATTTAATTCCTTGAATAGTTTTTCCTCTCCTAACTGCAGATTCATGATATATGAATCAGGTGGATATCACCTGCCTACCCTACAACCCATTCTCAAACTTAATCTGTTCAAAACTAAATTCTTACTTCCCATATCCATTCTCTCAGTGAGCCTCCTTGCAGTTAATGACAATTTGCTTTTTCTAGTTGCTCAGGCCAAAAGCCTTGGAGTTGTCCTTGACTCTGTCCTTTCTTTTACATCCCATGACCACATTGGGTCAACTTTAAGACTGTATCAGGAATCTTCGCACTTCTCACCATCCCATCAACTACCACCCTGTTCCAGGCCTGCATCAGCTCTGGACTGGTGAGGTGCAGTAGCTTTCTAGTTGGCATTACCATTTTCAGTCTTGGCCTCTGTGGTCTGTTCTCAACATGGCAGCCAGAAGGATCATTTAAAAATACAAGTCATCCCACATGCCGCGGAGCGGCTGGGCCCGTGAGCCATGGCCGCTGAGCCTGCGCGTCCGGAGCCTGTGATCCGCAACGGGAGAGGCCGCAGCAGAGGGAGGCCCGCATACCACAAAAAAAAATAAAAAAAATAAAATAAAATAAAAAATACAAGTCATATCACAGCATATGCCTCTGCTCCAAATCTACCACCTGATTCCCATCTCACTCAGAAGCAAGTCCAGGGTCCTTATCATGCTCCACAGGGCATGCCCCACTGTAGTATAGTGTCTGCCCCTTCTTACCTTTTAGACATCTTGTCTCGCTCTCCCTCACTGTACTCCAGCCACACGGCCGTCTTGTTGTTTGTCAGGTACACGTAGCATCACTTATCCACTTACTGTCAATAATCTGTTCCTGAAAATAACATATTTTGCACTATAATGCTTATAGGGAGTCTATTTACCATTATTTTAAGTAGGAAAAATTATAATGTAGGTGCATAAAACCTATGTATCAGTGACAAATTATCATGTTGAGATCATGTTTAACACATTGTGCCCTGATCGCCAAGCAACTGATATGATTGTTAATAGGCAGTTTTGTGTGTAGTAATATTTACTCTTCCATTCTAATTGCTGTTCTCAGTTGCTCCTATTCTTTCTCCACAGTTTTTTAAAATACTTCCTCCACTTTGGAGGGGCACTTTTTATGTAACAGTAGGGAAAAATAAGAGCTAATTATGGAAGGCACTATAGAAATTTGTTCAGGATAAGTGAAAATAGCAGAAAATGGCCCACACTGAGAATGAGGCTAGTGCCTTTTAGCTCTAGCAACAGTGGAGATTTGTTGATACTTAGTGGACTTTCCCAGTAATCTACTTAGGGGCAGTCGTATTCAGAATGCAACTTAAAATTCTACTCATGCATTGTTTAGTTAAAATTTTTTTGTCGAGTTTTGGAGAAAGAAACAAATTTTCCTGTGTAAACACTGACAAGAAACATTGGCTGGTGAGAGATATCTTTGGTCTATGTTGGTTGCGTTGTATATTAAAAACCAAGATAAATTAAACCAATAAATCAAATGCTTTGAGCCTTACACTTACACAGTAATGTATGGCAATTATTTCTTAATAAAACTGAAAAAAATACCCAAAACCAAGAGGCATTCTCCCAGGGAACAACATTCCGTGCGGTATGCCATTGTTTATTAAAGAAGTGCGTGCATGCATTGCATTCTTGCTACATGTGTATATATTTTTTGTGATAGAGATTTTATTACATATTTAGTAAGAGACAAAGAAGGTTTATGAAACATATCACCTGGCCCAATTAATAAAAATTCTCATCAGACTTTACATGATAATTCTATTTTTAATTTTTTGAAGAATGACCACACTGTTTTCCATAGTGGTTGTACCATTTTACGTTTCCATCAGCAGTGCACAATGATTCCAGTCTGTCCACATCCTGGCCAACACTCATTACTTTCTGTTTCTTTTTATTTATTTATTTTTAATAATGGCCATCCTAATGGGTGTGAAGTGGTTTCTCATTGTGGTTTTGATTTGTGTTTTCCTAAGGATTAATGATCTTGAGTATCTCTTCATGTTTTTATTGGCCATTTGTATATTTTCTTTGGAGAAATGTCTGTTTAAGACCTTTGCCCGTTTTTTAATCGGGTTGTTTATTTTGTTGTTGAACATCTAAATATTTTATGTAGTGGAAAATATACTAAAATACTTAAAACATGTCTTTTTTCTTACTATTAGTGGTGCAAAGTACAGTTTGCTAGCTCATACTACGCTGAGCTTGGAAAGTGCTGAGAATAGCTTCAAGACCCATAATCTGTCTATTAATGGGGATGGTAAGTACAGTCTATATTTTACTTATTATACATGTTATGTCAATATATGTGTGGTGACAGTAATAATTTCTAATTTTAATATGTTCCCCTGAAGTGGTTATTGGCTTAAATAATGTAGGCATGAGTGACTCTGTGGATTCTTGAATATATGTCTGTCCCTTTTCCCCAAAAGCAGAAAGTTTATTTTTCTCTTTCTACTGTTTGCTAGAGATTTGTTTGTGAGGCTTGCTTGGTGAGAACAGAAAGGTTTTGCATATTCTGAATCCTTTTCTTTGACTTGAAATTGGTGACTTTACCCCTCTTCTAGTTGTCAAAGATGTATCTTATTTTTAAATTTGAAATTAAGGAAGCCAATAAAAGCATGAAGAGGTACTCAAGATCATTAATCCTTAGGAAAACACAAATCAAAACCACAATGAGAAACCACTTCACACCCATTAGGATGGCCATTATTAAAAATAAATAAATAAAAAGAAACAGAAAGTAATGAGTGTTGGCCAGGATGTGGACAGACTGGAATCATTGTGCACTGCTGATGGAAACGTAAAATGGTACAACCACTGTGGAAAACAGTGTGGTCATTCTTCAAAAAATTAAAAATAGAATTACCATGTAAAGTCTGATGAGAATTTTTATTAATTGGGCCAGGTGATATGTTTCATAAACCTTCTTTGTCTCTTACTAAATATGTAATAAAATCTCTATCACAAAAAATATATACACATGTAGCAAGAATGCAATGCATGCACGCACTTCTTTAATAAACAATGGCATACCGCACGGAATGTTGTTCCCTGGGAGAATGCCTCTTGGTTTTGGGTATTTTTTTCAGTTTTATTAAGAAATAATTGCCATACATTACTGTGTAAGTGTAAGGCTTAAAGCATTTGATTTATTGGTTTGATTTATCTTAGTTTTTAATATACAATCAACATAGACCAGAGATATCTCTCACTAGCCAATATTTTTGTCAGTGTTTACACAGGAAAATTTATGTTTTTCTCCAAAACTTGACAAAAATATTTTAACATACATAAAAAAATTTTGATGATGAGCAAAAAGTCACTAAGAAGACATAATATGATTCCATCTACATCAAGTTCAAACCAGTAAGAGCTAAATTATATTTTTTAGGGAAACACACATAGGTGGTAAAACCATAAAGAACACAAGGAAGTGAATACTGTACAAGTTGGGTCATATTTACACCTAGGTAACTGAGGAGAAGTAGTGTTGCCAGTGTTTTATTTCTTGACACAGAGATGGTTATGCACATATTCATCTCATAATTATTTGTTAAACCGTACATTTATATTTTATGAACTTTTCTCTATTTTGAATGTAATTTTTTAGTGCGAAACTTAAAAAATGTACAGAGCCATCTATCTTTACAACAAAAGGTATAAGGAAGGTAGTATATAATTTTACATATTATACTTCAAAAAATGAAAAAGAATAAGTAACCCAAAGCATATTTCCAAACTACTTTACCAACACTACTCTATATTTTTCATCATAGGTAAAAATAATCTTGGAGCGTGGAGAGTGCTCCTGCTGTTTTACAAATCTTCTAATCACTTACCTCCCTTCTTCACCTTGCTATATATTTCTTTTTAATAAACTATAACTACAAATTATCATCTAGAGAAAAAGGTTTAAGATTAATTTAGCCCTACCTTCCCATATATCCTCTGGTTGCTACCAACAGAAGGTAGGCATGAGTGATTCTGTGGATCACTTGTTACGTCAGTATATGTTATGTCAATATACGTGTAAACACTGACAAAAGCATTGGCTGTGAGAGATATCTCTGGTCTATGATGGTTGTATATTAAAAACCAAGATAAGTCAAACCAGTATTTTACATTCAATATCAAATAGTTTATAACCCATATTATATGATATTAAGTATTTGAGTTTAAATCTACCATCATATTCTGTGTTTTCTGTTTTTCTTACTTATTCCATGGTGGTTTTCTCTTTCTTGAGTCTTTAAGGATTGTTTTTTTTTTCTTAACATCTTTATTGGAGTATAATTGCTTTACAGGTGTGTTAGTTTCTGCTTTACAACAAAGTGAATCAACTATACATATACATATATCCCCATATCCCCTCCCTCTTGCGTCTCCCTCCCTCCCACCCTTCTAGGTGGTCACAGAGCACTGAACTGATCTCCCTGTGCTATGTGGCTGCTTCCCACTAGCTATCTAGTTTACATATGGTAGTGTATATATGTCCATGCCACTCTCTCACTTCGTCCCAGCTTACCCTTCCCCCTCCCTGTGTCCTCAAGTCCATTGTCTATGTCTGCGTCTTTATTCCTGTCCTGCCCCTAGGTTCTTCAGAACCATCTTTTTTTTTTTTTTTTAGATTCCATATATATATGTTAGCATACAGTATTTGTTTTTCTCTTTCTGACTCACTTCACTCTGTATGTTATGCATTTCTTAATCTCTGTATGTTGAAAACCATGAGTTCACACCAGTATGTCTAGCTCTAATCCAATACCAAAGATTTCATTCCGCACATTGGTAATTCCTTTCTCTGACAGTGAGAAACCTGTCTTCTATTATCTTTAATGCTTTTTATTCTTTGGTCAGTCTCCTTAAAAGCAACCATTTTTCCATCTTTCTCACATAACTGCTTTTCTCTCCTTGCTGGGGCTCTGACTCCCCTTCTGGGCTGCCCCTTGCCCCACGTGGGTACTCCTTACCATGCTCAGGCTCATACAGCCCACCCAGGGCTGCCCTCCTCAGCCCATGTGAACACTGTCCTCAGCCTGCCTGTGCTCTGACACCCCATACCCGGCTGTCCCTCTGCTTGCATTTCCATCTCCCCGGGCTCTGACACACTGTTCTGGGTCACCAAATGTGTGAATGGTCCCCTCGCTACTCTCAAACTGACTCCCATGGCTGGACCGCCCCCGCACCCTTCTTAATTTCCCTGGATTCTGACACCTCACTTGGGCAGCATTGCACACAGATACCCTCCTTACTCTACCTGGGCCCCTCCTCCCCACACCAGGCCGGCCACTGAGCAGAGACCCCTTTTGGGTTCTGTATTCCCCATGTGATCCGTCCTCCTCAGCCCCTTCAGGCTCTGATTCCTCATGCCAGGCAGCTCTCCCCCTCCCCCTCCTTATCCTGACTGGCCCCAGCACCCAGCCCTGGCACACTACTGCTTCCCGCCTGCCCCCTGCCCAACTCCTGGCACAGATACCCATTGTGGTGGACTCCACATAATGGCTTACACCTGAGTTGTTCAGTAAGGGAAGGGACAAGGGGAAAGGTCAAAAGGGTTATTATTAAATTCTTATCATAAAGTTGTGCCCTGAAGTATTTTATTCAGAGCATCACTTTGCTAATTATTATAATGAAAATCAGAGCAAAAAGTAGAATTTGATAAACAAAAATCACTTTATTAGGATGTTTTTTAAATTACATGAGTTTACTTATATGCCCTGAACTACCTCCATTGATTAATTACTTTAAGATCAAACAAGAGATCAAGAGACTAAAAGTTCCATGTCTACTCCAGGTGATAGCATGCTGTAAACTATCAGTTTAATATCATCCTGTCCTGACTGCTTTCTTTTATTTGATTTTGTCATTGAATACAGTAATTTGAGCAGGATGAACCTTTACATATGTTCTTATATAAAGCAAAAAAAATTGTAAAAATAATCAAAATGTATAATGACCTTAAATAAACATATATTTTAACTTGATTTTTTTCTCATTGAAATAGAAGAGTCTTCATTTTGGCTTCCCTTATATGGTAACATGTGCTGCCGATTAGTCGCCCAACCAGCTTGTATGGCTGAGGATGCGTTTGCAGGATTTCTTAATCAGCAGGTTAGAGAACTTTAAATATCCTACAATTATAGCTGTAATTTTGATCTTAATATCCTGGCAGTTGTTTGGCATTCTGATATTGTGAAGTTTTTTTTTTTTTTTAATAAAGTCTTCTCTTAAATGACAGTTTTCTCCTTGTTAGACATCAAATGTGGGGAGAGGGTGCAGCTAGGAGTGAGAAGGTAGGGAAGGGGAGGGGTCTGATGCAGTTTTGATGGCTAAGGGGCTACCTCTTCCAGGTTCCTCTGCTTCATTAATAGCAGTAACAGGATAATCAGTACCAGAGGACTCCTTGTGGAAACTGATGAGGACTGCTCAACACCTTTCACATGAAGGCCTTTCTGGCAGACAGCTTTTGGCACAGTTTAGGCCTCTGGGCTTCCAAAGCTGCCTCTGTGCCACCTACTCCTAATTTATTTATAACCATAGTTATTTATATTCAGTAAATAATTAATTATGGGCTTCAATGAATCAATAGCTTTTTAAAAAATATTCCATTAAGAGGAAAGAAAATTTGCATTCTTACAGGGAAGTCAACATTCTCCAGTGTTCTGAGAACAGTAAGGGAATATTTTGAATATTCAATTATTTTGAATATTCAGTTATTTTTATACTTTTCCTGAGTCATTACGTGAATTGCTGTGGAATTCCAATCACTAATTTTTAATAGACTAACTTCTCTAAAACTGCATTGATTTATGATTTTATGTATATAAAAGTTATGTGATAATTATTACCTCTATTTTGCTTAATGCTTTTGAGAATTCCACACCTTCTCTGATACGAACTTACTTTTTAACTTTGGGCTATTGACTTATTGTATAGTATATTAATGGGTAATGATATCACATTAAAACATTTCAAAAAACTAACTTTGCTAATTCAAGTATTTTGTTGAATTTAGAGTTAAGATGATAAATAATGGTTTAAAGTTGAGAGTTTCTTGATTTTTCTTTTTCAGCAAATGGTAGAAGGTCTGATTAGTTGGAGAAGGTTGTATTGTGTTTTAAGAGCGGGTAAACTCTATTGTTTTTACACTCCAGAAGAAATCGAAGGTAAAGTGGAACCAGCTTTGGTAGTGTCCATTAACAAGGTAAATAAAATGCTATTTTGAAAATAAAGGTATAACATTTTATGAAGTTTGTTCTTTTCTATTACAATTCACACTGTTGTCATCTTATTTACAAAAAGGGAAGGACTGCTAAAACTGGGTTAGTTCATAAAGATATTCTTATTTTTCTTTCCATTTATAGAGCTTATCTGGTAAAGGAAATACTATATATATATATATATTCCCTACGAAAACATAGTAATTGGAAATCTGTACTAGCAAATAGATTTTAAAGCAGAGACTATAACTCCACATTAACAGGGTATTTAAATTTTTTAGGAATTTATTTAATTAAGATATTATAAAAACATAAATTGTTAGCTCATGTTACAGTGATGCTCTTTCTAGTTAATACTTAAATGAACCCATAAAAAGAAATTCCTGAGTATACTTTCTGATTTCTTATGGGGCTAAGGGCAGTTGTTCAACCTTCTGCCAGAACAAGAAAGCCTCACATTCTGTTTAGAATACCACATACACATAAATATACTGGTTTGATACAAAGGAGATTATAAAATTTTAGTTAGAAAGTTTTCACCCAAAAATCTGTAGGAAAAGTTTTCAGTCTAAGGCAGGCTTATTTTCTTTATCTCACAATCTTAAATTTGTCTTCATCTATCATCCAAGTCTAGTGTTTATTAGAGGGTTTTTCCCCCTCTTTTTATAGCATTCCTACTCTAGAGTTAAAATGGCATTTCTAGAGTAGAATGTCATGTTTTCTGCCTATGGACTGCAATTAATCGTTTTAGTTTTTTTACTTTGCTTGCTTTCAGAGTGGTTGAAGTGAAGTATATGATAAAATATGAGCCATCACATCTGTTAACTGTAAGATACATGTTCTACTTGCCTTTAAGTTATCTTTTGAGGAAAAATGTAAAGTTATATGTCCTGAAAAAACATGTAGATACTGGTCTGCTAGTGTATAAGGATTTAGTTAATTTCTATGATCTTTGCAATAGTAACATTTGATCTGTTTCTATCCTGCTTTTAGAAATGACACTACTTTTTACTCAAAGGAAATCCTTCAGTGAGACCTTTTACTATGTAATTAAGTCCACTTAATTTATCTGTTTTGTGTATAAGAAAGATTAATGTTGCTCTTAAATAATATACCTCAATATTATAACATAGTGAATTTATTTTCATTTAGAAAATTAGCTTAATGAAAGTATAATTTTATTATTGGAAAATTGATGCAATTTTTTCATTGTTTTGTTTTGTTTATGCAGTGTTCACTCCCCCCCATAGTCTTTTGAAAATTTTCAAATGTACAGAAAAGTTGAAAGAATAGAAAAGTAAAACCTGATACCCATCACCTAGATTCTTCAGCTATTAACATTTTGCCACATTTGCTTTCTCTCTAGATAGTTAAAAAAATTTTTTTCTGAACCACTTGCAAGTAAGCAGCATACAGCATAACATTTCTTTCCTAGAATATGTCAGCATGTTTCTCCTGAAAACAAGGACACTTCTTTCATAACCATAGTATTATTATCACACTCAATAAATTTATTGTTGATAAAATAATATTATCTAAGATACAGAGCAAATTACCCCAGTTATTCCCAAAATATTCTTTCTGATTTTTATTTTTTGTTTTATCCAAGACCCCATCAAGGGTCACAGATTGCATCTGATCACTATGTCTTTTGTTTCCCTTTTACCTAAACTGTGCCCTTCTCTTGCCTTTTTTTTTTT
This sequence comes from Physeter macrocephalus, assembly GCF_002837175.3. Lineage (NCBI taxonomy): Eukaryota > Metazoa > Chordata > Mammalia > Artiodactyla > Physeteridae > Physeter > Physeter macrocephalus. The sequence continues at coordinate 15,064,699 of NC_041233.1, read as the reverse complement.
TTTTTTGGTTTTTATTACACTGACATTTTTGAAAAGTCCAGGCAAGTCCCCAAATCTGTTTTTGACTAATTGTTTCGCTAGATTCATGTTAAATATTTTTGGCTGGAGTTCTACATAGATGATTTTGTCTAACCTTATTTTCACTAGGTAGTAAAAATGGAATCCTGCCAATTTTTTTCTTGCATGATGTACAATGGAATATGGATAGCTATAAACCAAATTAAAACGTAATCTAAGCAAATGATATTTTAAAAGTTTGATTTGAAAACAGTCTTCAAAGTGTTCATTTTACCTATCTCAGCCCTTTAAGGGAGGCAGAGCATGTAGGTCAGCCCTGATTTACAGGTATCTTATTTCTGTTTTACAAGTGACAAAACATACCCAGAGATCAGATAGAACTTGTTTAGCTAGGAAGTAAAATTATATGGCTTACTCTTTCCTAATGGGTAGAAAAAAATAGGTAAAAATTCATGGATTCTTTTTCTGTTTCTTCATAGACATACTGCAAGACTAGATTTGGAAGGCAAAATTAGACTTTTCCCTATCTCCATATCCACTTTGAATCAGTTTTGAAAGTAAAAAGTAGCTCTGAAATGAAGTTCTGAGTCCAAAGCCAAGTTACCTGTAGGCAATGACTTAGGCATGTTTTGAATCTTTACCATTTAAAATTAAGAGGACAGTTATAATAGAACCCCTCTGTTATTGTAGTCAGTGCATCTGTATTTTCTTATTTGATGACAAGAGTCTAATTCCAGAAAAGTAGTTAACAGGATCTACATGGCCTGACTAAATTGACCTTTTTCAATTGACTCATTTTTCCTTGTGGTAATAAAGGCTGATGGCCTGGCAACCGATGGGATTCTGTAGTCAATCAACTCCATTATTAAGATGACTGAAATCAGCGTACCTAGAAATCCCAGTGGTCGCTCCACTATTGAGCTTTACAAATTCACAGGAAAATGGTTTGTCTAATAATTTGTATAGACTCGACCTTAGACTTGGGGGGACAGCGTGGGCTGTATTTGACCCTGAGGACTGATGACATAAATAACTCTTCCATCGAATATGACTTTTGTCTAAACTACCAAAAAGAATTTTAATATTAAACCATGAGGTAAGGTTAAGGTTGGGAAGAATAATATAATTTAGTTGCTTATCTCAAAGATTAAACTGATGACAAAGTGTTACATTCTGTAGCTTTGCAAAATTTCCATCTTAGTTTTCTCCAGTGCCGATTCCAGCACTGATTCCTGACCTTTCTCTTTAGAAACTTTTCCCTTTGCGTTTCCTACTTCTTTTTTTAAAAAAATTTTTATTGGAGTATAATTGATTCACAGTGTTGTGTTAGTTTCTGCTGTATAGCAAAGTGAGTCAGTTATACATATACATATATCCACTCTTTTTAGATTCTTTTCCCATATAGATCATTACAGAGTACTGAGTAGAGTCACCTGTGCTATACAGTAGGTCCTTATTAGTTATCTGTTTTATATATAGTAGTGTGTATATGTCAATCCCAATCTCTCAATTTATTCCTTCCCCTCTTTCATCCCTGGTAACCATAAGATTGTTTTCTACCTCTGTGACTCTATTTCTGTTTTGTAAATAAGTTCATTTGTACCATTTTTATAGATTCCTCATATACACAATATCATATGATATTTGTCTTTCTCTGTATGACTTACTTCACTCAGTATGACAATCTCTAGGTCCAACCATGTTGCTGCAAATAGCATTAGGGTGCATGTATCTTTTCGAATTATGGTTTTCTCTGGGTATATGCCAGGAGTGGGATTGCTGGATCATATGGTAGCTCTGTTTTTAGTTTTTTTAAGGACGCTCCATACCATTCTGCATAGTGGTTGTACCAATTTATATTCCCATCAACAGTGTAGAAGGGTTCCCTTTTCTCCACACCCTCTCTAGCATTTACTGTTAGTAAATGTTTTTGATGTTGGCCATTCTGACCATTGTGAGATGATACCTCATTGTAGTTTTGATGTACTTTTCTCTAATAGTGATGTTGAGCATCTTTTCATCTTTTTTGGCCATCTTTGTCTTTGGAGAAATGTCTATTTAGATCTCTGCCCATTTTTTGATTGGGTTGTTTGTTTTTTTGTTATTGAGCTGCATGAGCTGTTTGTATATTTTGGAGATTAATACTTTGTCAGTCACATTGTTTGCAAATATTTTCTCCCATTCTGTAGGTTGTCTTTTTGTTTATGGTTTCCTTTGCTGTGCAAAAGCTTTTAGGTTTCATTAGGTCCCATTCGTTTATTTTCATTTTTATTTTCATTACTCTAGGAGGTTGTTCAAAAAAGATCTTGCTTTGATTTATGTCAGAGAGTGTTCTGTCTGTGTTTTCCTCTAAGAGTTTTATAGTATCTAGCCTTACATTTTGGTCTTTAATCCGTTTTGAGTTTATTTTTGTATATGGTTTAGGGAATGTTCTAATTTCATTCTTTTACATGTAGCTGTCCAGTTTTCCCAGCACCACTTATTGAAGAGACTGTCCTTTCACCATTGTATATCCTTGCCTGCTTTGTCATAGATTAGTTGACCATAGGTGTGTGGGTTTATCTCTGGACTTTCTATCCTGTTCCATTGCTGTATATTTCTGGTTTGGGGCCAGTGCCATGCTGTTTTGATGACTGTAGCTTTGTAGTATAGTCTGAAGTCAGGGAACCTGATTCCTCCAGCTCCATTTTTATTTCTCAAGATTTCTTTGGCTAGTCAGGGCCTTTTGTGTTTCCATACAAATTGTTCAATTTTTTTGTTCTAATTCTGTGAAAAATGCCATTGGTAATTTGATAGGGATTACACTGAACCTGTAGATTGCTTTGGGTAGTATAGTCATTTTGATAATGTTGATTTTTCCACTCCAAGAACATGGTATATCGTCCATCTGTTTGTGTCATCTTTGATGTCTTTCATCAGTATCTTATAGTTTTCTGAGTACAGGTCTTTTGCCTCCTTAGGTAGGTTTATTCCTAGGTATTTTATTCTTTTTGATGCAATGGTCATTGGGATTGTTTCCTTATTTCTCTTTCTGATCTTTCATTGTTAGTGTATAGGAATGCAAGAGATTTCTGTGTATTAATTTTATATCCTGCAACTTTACCACATTCATTGATGAGCTCTAGTAGTTTTCTGGTAGCATCTTTAGGATTTTCTATGTAGAGTATCATGTCATCTACAAACTTTGACACTTTTAACTCTTCTTTTCCAATTTGGATTCCTTTTATTTCTTTTTCTTCTCTCATTGCCGTGGCTAGAACTTCCAAAACTGTGTTGGATAAAAGTGGTGAGCGTGGACATCCTTGTCTTGTTCATGATCTTAGAGGAGATGCTTTCAGTTTTTCACTGTTGAGGGTGATGTTTGCTGTGGGTTTGTCATATATGGCCCTTATTATGTTGAGGTAGGTTCCCTCTATGCCCACTTTCTGGAGAGTTTTTTTAAATCATAAATGGGTGTTGAATTTTGTCAAAAGTTTTTTCCGCATCTATTGAGATGATCATATGGTATTCTTCAATTTGTTAATGTGGTGTATCACATTGATTGATTTATGTATATTGAAGAACCTGTAGATTGCTTTGGGTAGTATAGTCATTTTGATAATGTTGATTTTTCCACTCCAAGAACATGGTATATCGTCCATCTGTTTGTGTCATCTTTGATGTCTTTCATCAGTATCTTATAGTTTTCTGAGTACAGGTCTTTTGCCTCCTTAGCTCAGATAAATCCCACTTGATCATAGTGTATGATCCTTTTAATGTGTTGTTGGAACATTTCCTACTTTTATCTCAGGTTTCCTTTGAGCCCTTCCATTCACCTGAAAACTTCATTCTTAATAGTAAATGCCACTGGTCTTGTTATTTAACTATGTCAAACACCATCTCAGTCAAGAAATCTGTTTGTTACTTCTAAAAACATGACTGTTATCTAATTATATCTTCTATTAATTTTTACTTATTTTTCTCAGCTTATAAAATTATTCAAATTTATAGAAAAGTTGAAAAAAATACTACAGTGAACACTTGTATACCACCCAGATTCAACTGTTAACATTTTGTCATATTTGCTTTATCTATTTTTCTTTTTTTGGGAGGGGTTAAAGCACTTTATGTTTTATTTAATTTTTTAATCAGCTGTTATGGTGGTATGGTTTACATAAAATAAAATTCACCAGTTTTAAGGGTACAGTTTGATAACTTTGACAAATAATATACAGTTGTGTAATCATTACTATAATCATTATTGGATTATAGTTTTTAAAATCTTTTTTATGAGAACATTAAGTCTACTGTCTTAGAAAATGTCACTTATTCAATAGTGTTATCAACTATAGTCACCATGTTTTACGTTAGATCTTTGGACCTTATTTATCTTATAGCTGAAAGTTTTGTTTCGTTTAGCTGAAAGTTTATAAAGTCTCTTATCTATATTTTTTGCTGAGCCATTTGAACATAAGTCTCCAACATTGATAATTCATCCCTGAATACTTCAACATCTACCTTTTAAAAATAGGAGCCTCTCAAATTATATAAATTTATATATATATATAAAATTATGTATATGTGTGTGTATATATATATATATATATATCTAATTACAATACCATTTTCACAGCTAAGCAAATTAACAGTAATTCTCTTATATCATCTAATATCCAGTCCATAGTCAAGTTTCCCCATTGTCTCCAAAATGTCCTTTTAGCTCTTGTTTTCAATGTAGGACTATTCAAAGCTTGTGCATCCTTTGTACTTCTTCTAAACTGTAAATTAGGTCTAGGGGCTTCGTTAAATTCATTTTAAACATTATTATGAGAATATTTCATGGATAATAACAAATACTTTATGAAGAATTCTGTTCAGAGGCATATGATGTCAAGTGTCTTACTATTGGCAATGCCAGGTTTAATGACTTGGTTAAGGTGGTTACCACTAGCTCTCTCCATTATAAAGGTAAATTTTTGTCTTTACAGTTAGCAAGTAGTCAATGAGGTGATGCTTAGACACAGTGTGACTATCTTTATTGTCCAACAGTCTTTCACATAATGGTTTTAGTGAACTGATTGCCCTTACCTGAATTGGTCATTACACTGGAGATTGCACATGTTTTTCTACTACTGTCCTACCTTCTGTATGTGTGAGCTGGCATTCTTTTGTAAAGGACTTTTTCTTATCAGCTAGGAATGAATTAAAGTCTTTCCTGAAAAGGCTGGGTAAATGTTTAATGTTAATGAACAATTTTCAGAGTAAGGAGTTGTGTTATTACATGTTGACATTGTATTGTTACTGGCAATATGTATTGGAGTGGAGTTACCCCCTGCAGAAGTAGCACACGAGTGTCTTTTCTGTTGTCCCACACTACCTCCAATATTATGATAAACTCATAGATTTTAATCTATTCAATCTACTTAGTGTTTTAAATTACTTGGTTTTTAAATATAAGGTAGATGTTTTAATTATTTTGCTTACTTTGTAAATTTCTAAGGGACATGTACTATTAGAGTATTCTTAAATAAAGGGGATCATTGATAAATGCCAACTTGGTTGGATAGTGTTTTTGTTTCAGTTTTTAGTGTATTTCCAGTGCTGGGTCTCTAAGATCTTTTTATGCTTAATAATGTTAAATATTAAATACAAAGTTTATTTCTTTTGGTTGTCTTTCTCCTCTCATGATTTAGAAAATAATAATTTTGCTTAATGCTGCTTTAAAAATTATGTGAAAACATGAATTTTACAGTTGCTAAGGTATATAAATAATAGTTCTGCTATTTTGATCACAGGATCTGTTCTCTGACTATAATTCTTGTCCTTCTAAATGGCATTTCCTGTAAGCCTAGTCAGTTCATTAATTTTCAGAGGGAGCCATCTGTGGAAATAGTCACATTAAGGAAAGAAAAGCCTAAAAGCTATCCCCCTCCTCTTTTCAATCCAAATTTGAAAGGATGATTTACTTCAAAGTGATTGCTTCAACTTCAAAAAACTTCCCTGTGAATGTTGTTGAGCTAGACATTCTCAATAAGGGGTACTTAACTGGAGCCACTGAATCTCCTATACATTGTAGAAAGCATTTTATTAGCCAAAGTTTTATCCATTGCCAGTGGGGTGGGGAGTGGAATGGAAAAGAAATGTGGGTCTTTGAGATCAATAGTCTTTTCTTGATCTAAATAGTATGCCTCACTTCATTTTAATGAATAATAAAATCTGTACCAAACAAGTCAATAACACTAGTTGGTGTGATAGTCCTTTGTTAAATTGTCTTGAAATTGTTTTTAACCATTACATTTATCATGGACCCTAGCAAGTAAAATTACCATGAAGCACATGGGATTTTCTTCATATTATGTTAGTCCTCTTAATGCATGTATCACCTTTTCAGGTTGTCCCTTATTAAATACAGCAAAAAGAATTTTTTAAGCAGTCTTTTCCTTTAAGAGTTTACATCTGATTTCATTGACATAAATTGAAAATAATTATATCACTAATACTAATCAGACCCAATGCTTGGTTTAATTTATGGTTATGCTTTATATATTTCAAACATTCCTTGTCATATATTGTAGAAGGTATGCTTTCTTTGTCATTAGAATACATACAAGGTCTAAAGCTTGTTTTTAGCCATCAACAATTTTGTCTTCATCCCTGATTAACAAGACTTTAGACCAGACACCTTTCAAAGAACTCATTTATCTTTACAACATGTTTGTGAGGAAGGTGAGTGAAATATTATCTCTGCATTATAGATAAGAAAGCAGGCTCTTAGTTTTTTGTACTTGTATTTTATTTTTTAATTGTTTTTTTGAAAAATTTCAAGATAATCTGTAGAAAGAATAGTATAAATGAACCCATCTGTACCCTCACACATTTCCTCCACCGTTGGATTATTTTGAAGCAGATCCTAGCAATCATATCATTTTACCTGTAAATATTACAACTGCCGTACTTAAAATTTATAGCCGTACATAAAGTCAATATATCATCAAAAATCCAGACAGTGTTCAAATGTCTCAGTCTTATAATTTTTTAAACAACTTTTTGAATCAGGATCCAAATAAGGACCATACATTGCAGTTGATTGATTAGTTCTCTTAAATCTCTTAATCTGTTGGCTTTTATTCTACCCCCCTCTTTCTCTCGCTCTCTCTCTCCCCTACACATATACACACACAATTACACACAATTTGTTTGTTGAAGAAATTTGGTCATTTATCCTACAGAGTTTTTCAGAGTCTAGAATTCGCTGATTGCATCTTCAAGTTGTCTTTTTTCTTCTATTTCTGAATCAGATTTAGGTTTGTTGGTTGGTTGGTTAGTAAGAATATGTCTTAGTACTTTTATCAGGAGGCGTTTAATAACATCTGGGTCTTCCACTCATGTTAACATCCACTGATGAACATTGCTTAGATTCTTTATTTCATTAGGGATTGCAAACTGCTGCTATTTTAACATTCTTTCTTCATTTATTAGCTGGGACACCTCTATTTCATCAGCTGTTAGGTTGAAGGACAGTTTTTACAAGAAAGCCAGGATAAAAGCTCGATTTTTTGCATTTATATACTAGTTACCAAAACTATGAGGTGGTTCCCTAGCATCCTTCAGAGGTGACCAATGAGTTAGTTTTTAAATATCATTATGAATTTGTGGATTTAAAGACTTTTCATGCATCAGTCCATTACCATTGTAATTCTTATTGATGTTCAGATTGTCCCATCCTTGGCTACTGGAAGCCTCTTCAAGCTTACTTTTGAGTCCTTTTGGTACAACCCTAGTAATCTTTGATTTCTGGTAGGACAAGATGTTCCAGGCTCATCCTATATATTTCCTGGCCCAGGCTGGGATAAGCCATTTCTCTAAAGAGCTCTGATTGCTTTTAGTAGGAAAGAGTATTTAGAAACTGTAATCTGAGTATATAGTAGACATTTTTAAAGTCATATAATCAAAAGTAAAGTAGGAAACAATTTATAAATCTAGTTCTGATCTGGTAATTTTCCATTACCACAGAAATGGAGAGGTTGAAGTACAGTTTTAATTCAAAAATAATGAAAAACCTAAAAGAAACTTTGCTTTGACTTCAGAGTTAATTATATTTTGTTACAAAATTGACTTCTCAGATTGTACTTTTCTTGACTTCACTTGGCCTTCTTGCGGTAACCATCATCTCATGCAGTGGAAAGTTGTAGTTCAATATGTGCCGATTGACAAATGTAGAGCCAGCCAAGGATGAAAATGTCATCGTGAATAATCTCAAATCTATCTACATATAAATAGGAGTTGATTTTAAAGCCTCCCAAATCAACTAAAAAGGTTTGGAATTAGCAAAAGTAAAACAAGAAACTGACCTTGGAGAGAACGCTTATCTGAGAACATGTTTCCTCGTCTATAAATTAAAGAGTGGACGGCGGATTATCTCTAGGATCTGAGTCTATCAATGTAAAACTTTTTATCATTATCTGAGTTATTCTTCTGTTATTCATTTATTCATCAAATATTTTTCAATCACTTAGTGGGTACCAGGCATTATTTTAGCTGGTGTAAATAATGGGAGCAAGAATACGAAGTTGCTTGCTTTCATACCCTGCTGAGAGGAGATACTTATCTATACATTGTGTGAGCCCATAATGATGACAGTCCTAGAATTCATCTTGTGTTTTCTAATCCATTCCTTGTTTGGGAAGTGAAGTCCTGAGCACTATTACTGATACTTTGCCCACAGTGAAAAAAAAAAATTGCATGAACTTTCTGACATTATCAGAAACTTTATTTGTTTACTCACTTTTTCTTTGACATGCAGTTTTTTTGGTTGAAAAAATTTCCCATTAGTTAAATTATTTTGGATGAGAAAATATAGAGGTTAATTCAGATGATCTGTGTTTCATTTGCACCTTTTAAAAACCTCGTGTTGTAAAAATTTAGTGGTATTTATGGTTACCAGAGTTAACGGAGTGTACAGTATTTATATACTATTGTATTATTTTCTATTAGAAGGATATAAATGACCCAGTTTGTCAGATTTTCTACATAGCTATTTTTGTTTGAAATGGTATCCTGGTATTATTAATAATTGTACCTATTCATCTGTAAAAATGTCAACTTATTTAAAAGTTGAATCCATTTTAATTCTATATACAAAAGGTAGTCAGAAATTTGTATTAAAATGGATTTGGGTGGAGGGAATCACAATTTCAGCAACAAGAATACTTCATATTTTATCGTTCAGGTTTTTTTTTTTTAATACTAACAGCAGTAGAGGGTTGTCCCCCCAGCCCTCCGTCTCTGAGTCAGCTTTCATTTAGTCTGAAAGAAGTATATCAAAGATTCTTCTGAGAGCTTAAGTCATTCTCTGCTAGTGATAATAAACTTTATATTTAAAGAGGTTGATTACATGTTGTCAGGCTCCAAAGATGCCATTTAGGCAGCATTTTTAAATACTGTATAAGTAATTACTTTAAAAAGTTAATTCACAGGGGCTTCCCTGGTGGCGCAGTGGTTGCGCGTCCGCCTGCCGAT
>NC_041233.1:15037526-15055139 GCF_002837175.3 Physeter macrocephalus | reverse complement strand
CAGCAGAGGGAGGCCCGCATACCACAAAAAAAAAAAAAAAAAAAAAAAAAAAAAGTTAATTCACAAAGTTTATTACCAAGGAGTATAAAGTATAAAGGAGTATGAAAAGACCCTATTATGATAAAATTACAGTGTTGGCCATAAGTGTTAACAATCCTCTGAAGACACTCGCATTCCTGCTTTTTAAAAAATGACAGGATAGACTGTCTCTAAGTTATCAATCCTTATATTTTGGGATACGTGAAAATTTCAAAGTTATGTTGCTACTTTATATAGCATACATTTTTTCTCAAGTGATTTTTGAATACGAGTTCCTTCCTTCAGAAAAGAACTTCTTATGTAGCCTGTATGGTGTTCACCTGCCCGTATTTACCTATTTTTCAGGGAATGAACAGCTTTTCTTCCACACTCTTCCCTACTTCTTTAATGTCCACATAGACATCATTAAATGTGTATTTTGGTGTGTGACTCTGCACACAGACTTTTTTCACTCTAAACTCAATGAAGTGAAGAATTCTTCCCACTCTGAATCAGCTTTTGTAACTGCTAGCCAAGTATTCTTCTACATGTATTAGAGTAAGCTTAACCATACTGCTCTAGAGCTGCTCTACCCGATACAGTAGCCACTAGCCACCAATGGCTGTTAGGCACTTAGGATGTGGCCAGTCCAAGTTGAGATATGTTGTAAGTATAAAATACAGACTGGATTTTGGTGGCATAGTGTGAAAAAAGAATGTAAAATATCTCAAATTTTTCTTATCAATTACATGTTAAAATAATACTTTGAATATATGGGTTACAAAAAATACATTATTTTAAAATAATATATTAATTAATTATTACATAATTATTTTCACCAGTTTCATTTTGCCTTTTTTAATGTGGTTACTAGAAAATCTTAAGTTACTTACATGGCTCACACTATATTTCTAACGAACAGCATTGCTGTAGAAAATGTCATGTCAATCATTATCCAGGCAGCCAAATTACTATCTTTGCTTAATAGATAGGTCTATTCCAGACTTTCTTTTCCACGATTCCTTGGAAACTACATGTAGTTGCTCGCTTATCATGTGACTTAGCAGTGCCTGTGTGTGACTTGGGAATAGTCTCTTCTACACATAGACACAAGAAGGATCACACAATGTCATACCTAGTACCACTCAGAAAAAAGGTTTAGACTATCATTGTGTATGAAACCATTGCCTTTGTTGTAAAATGTTGCATTCATCATTTAAAAAAATATTTTTTACCATTATAAAGGTTATATTACTTTATGGATCTTCACCTCTGAACTTTGTAAATGAATGTTACATATGAAATAAGTGTTAATGATGAAAGCCTAACTGCTTGCTGTAGTAAACATTAAGTTATGCTTTTACTGCTTTAACTGATAACACTGTATACTATGCATGAGTATTAGAATAAGAAACATACTTTACTGATTCTTCTATTTTATTACTGTTGAAAATACAGTTAACATAACTCAGAGTTATAACATGCTGTACTTGTTTTATTGAAAATTTTAAGACGTATATAAAAGGCAGCAAACTCCTACTTAAGCTAAGAGATCGACACAGAGATTATGTTTTAATCTCATGTAATTTAATATAAGTGCTATATGTAGTATACTTTGAAATATTACTCAGCATTTTTAATATCAAGCATTTTTAAAATAACCTTCTAGATATGAGCTTGAATATTGAAAATTCTCAAAATTACATATTTTAAATTTCAGACGATCAGCAGTAAGATTGTAATTGCATCTGGTATAAATATGGTAGCTAAGCAATAAAACATTTATTCGATCATTACAGAAATAGTCTCTTGTAAAACAACAGTTTTGTCTTAATATTTAGGAAACCAGAATTCGGGCAATGGTTAAGGATAAAAAGAAAAAAATCCATAATTTCTCTGTCATCAACCCTGTTGCTGGACAGGCTACAACTCATATTTTTGCAGCTGACAACAGAGAAGATCTTCAGAAGTGGATGGAAGCCTTCTGGCAGCATCTCTTTGATCTTAGTAAGTTGACGTTTGGATTTTCTAGTAGTATATTCATGTAGCATGAAAGGATGTACGTAGCAATCTAAATATTAAGATTATATTATAATTGTATAGTTTGTATCAATAATTTGTTATGCTCTTGAATAAAATGGTAGTATATCATCAGTGCATTGATGCTTTTTTCTCTCAATCTTTCCCCAGTGCATGACTGATTATAGTATAGTATACCTTTGAATTCCGAGTATACTTATCTGTTACTTTTAAGTTCTTCTGGTCCCTAAAACAACTAGACCACATTTTTTCAAAATATTCAGTCAAACTACTTAAGGCAGTGTGTTTGATCAAAGGGATAATAAGCTACATGAGGAGTAAAAAACTTCTCTAGGGTAGTGATGATCATAAAATATTGAAATGTTCAAAAGGAGATTCATTTTTATGTAGGCTTCTGTTAACTCTCAATTCATTATTATATCATTTTGGACATCATCCAAAGAGATTTTTTTTTTTAACTGCACATATGGTTTTTCAGTTTCAATAATACAGTTCAATGGCATGGATTATAAAAACAATGTGATAGTAACATAGTAGAGTCCTAGTATGTAAAATTTGTGAAGTTCTAATATTCTCAATTTAAGGAGGAATTTTATCAACAGGAAAATATTGAAATTGTATATGAAGATGTAGACTATTGATAATGGCTGTTTCTAAGCAAACTAAGCCTACTGTAGATTCAATCAGAATTTTATGTCTTTAGAATACTTTTCTACAGAACTGAAAAGTGGAGCCATTTCCAAACAATAGAAAGTTATTTCTGCAACTCCTAGAAATAATCCTGGAGATATTTTAGGACATCTTAGGAGCTGTTACCAAGAACTCTAAAAACAGTTAATATCTGCAGTCCTCAGATTAATTTTTATAAGCCTTCTCTGATCCATGGCCTCATCAGTTATTACACTGATGGTTGAGGAGGGGGAAGAAAAGGGATCTAAATTTATTGATTACCTTCCATATACCATATGGCTTCATTTATTTTTCATAACAACCCAGTGAGGTAGAAATATTTTCCCACTGCTCTAAAGATGAGAAAATTGAGTTCTGAAAAGGTTACAGGTTTATTGCAGAGAACCAGAGGACTCCCTCCATGGCTTTCTTGGATTCTTTAGAATTTGTTTTCCTTAAGTACTGTCCTTTGGCACTCAGTAGATATTTAAATATTTGTTCCAGGCTTATTAGCATGCGCTACATTTCTTTATTTTAAAATTTCAGCTGATTTTAGGTGTGTAACTTAAAAGACAACAGCTTCCTTTCATTTGCTGATCACAGCCAAAATTTTAACTGCTTTCCTAAATGCTCTGATTTAGAGAGTCTGTCTTGTAAAAGACTGTGTTACTTTTAGAAATGATTCTGGCATTTTATAATTTTTATGTAGACAAAAACAGGAAGGAGGAGTAAAGGAAGGTAAAAAGGCCAGAATATTATAGTCTGGATATCAACTGCTATTAGATGATCTCATGTTTTCATTCCCCAAATTATGTAAAATAATTTATCATGCTAAAAGAGGGACTTAGAGGGATAAGAATCTCATGACATTTTTATACTGTCAAAGTAATAAGAAAGTGATGACGACTAGGTTCTCAGGTCTGGCTACTTTTTTAGTATTTAATGCTTTGGGGATAAAATCTGCCAATCTATCTAATTTTTAAAGTATGAATTCTATTACATTTGCTGTTTAGCATTCATTGTGTAAGATATGAAGGTATGAAGCAAAGATGGAAGGGTTTATACTATCCTGAAGATTGACTTGTACTTTAAAATTTTTACCCTCCTAGTGATAAGTGTAGCCTCTTATGATCTTAGGTGAAATATGATGTGTGGAACAAAGTAGAGGATAGATATCCAGGGCAGAATAAAGTAACAGTAATTTAATACTTAGAACAAATTTCAGTTATTTGACTTAGCTTAAGAGTATAAAATCATGAGGGTGAGATAACTGGAAATCATGAGAAAACACTAATGGAACTCGGTGTGTTTAGCCTGTGGAAGAACAGCCTAAGGAGTGAAGGTTGGGAGGCAAGGGGGAGGTAATAGCTAATTTTTAATATTTGAGAGCTAACAAACATGTAAAAGAGGAATGACACTTGCTTTGGATGATCAAATAGGGTAGAGCTAGGAATGATGAGTCAAAGATAAAATTTTTTCAAATATTTAATAATATAAATACTGAGTTAAATAAGCAGCTTAACTTGACTGGGAACATTGTAACAATAAATATGGTGGGAAACATCTTCAATATACAGATTTTATGTGAGCAAAATGTATCCATTTAATATTTCATATTGGGCCTTTATTTTTATGTTAGCACATTAGTATTACATTTACCTGTGCATGGTAAAATTTATTTACTGGTAAAATAAATGTTTAATTGTAACATCTTGACCAATGAACATACCACATTTATACCTATGACTCTGTAATACATGGGATAATGTGGCTTTATATTCCAGTTTTCAACATGATTAGTATTCTGCTATCAGTTTAACAATGAAAAGCTTTCATCTATCAATATAGAAAAAAATACTGCACTATATAACTTGTCTAAGGTTTGACAGAGAATTGTTTGCTGGTTTAAAGTGTTTCATTACTTTCCCACTAGATAAGGCCTTTTTTTCCTGCCCCCAAGAAGGAAAGGCTGGCTTTTACATATTCATCTAAAAAAGTAGAAAGGAGGAATAAGTTATCAGATCTCAGATCCTACTAGATTTAAATTCTACAGAGCAACCTTTGAAGCCTCAAACTCAAGATTTTATTCCCTTTATAAATTGCTGTGTGAGTTATTTTGAAATTTTTACCATATTCTATACTTAGCATTGTAATAAAACATACTGAAAGTTTTTTTTCATGTTTCTTAACTATTTTTTATGTTTCTAAGCATACTGAAAGGTTTTTTTAATGTTTCTTAACTATTAGGTGGTGGATTTTAAATTTATGCATATATTACCTTATTAACATGACAATAAATTAGACTTAAAACAACAAAAATAGATAATTTGACTAAACATGAAGTATCTTTAATTTTTAAGCCATGGAAAATAAGTTGGATATTGACTATGGAGGTTGAGAATTAATAAGAGAGAAATATAGATCATAAATCAGTATAAAAAGGCACGTGTATATTACATTTACTTTTCTGCTAATGTAAGATAGAATATAAGAATGGTAAACCTCCATAACTTACTTTTATAATGAATATATAGACACATAGTTTCTAGCACAGCTGTTACCCAGCGTGCAGGTCCACAATAAAGACGGAAAGGTTAAGTTTTTTTTACACCCACTCAGGAGAAATAAATCTGAGAATTTTATTTTGAGATGAACATAGTAAAACATAATTACAAGAAAAATTAATGTTGTCCACACTTTTAAATTTTAACTTAATTGAAACAACTTATTCAAGAGTATTTTTATTATTATTCTGAATGCCTAATGGCTTTATTTAAAGTGTCCTTCCTAAAACAGATTAGATCCAGTTAGAATTTTGAGTGATCTGTCTTTATAGTAACAGGTTTTTATATACCCTAACTAAAATGAAAATACAGCATTTTTCTAGTTTCCTGATTTTTGAAAGGGCATGATAATCATCTTAAGAGATCATTTTTATATAAGCAATTCTTATTTCTTAATTAAAATTTTCAAAGTTAAAATCATTTTTGAGAACCACTGCTCCTTACATTTTTTTCTACTTCCTTCTAGGTAACTATATTTCAGTTAATTTTTACCTTTCAACTGTCTTAAATACTGGATGTTTTTATTTAATATTTAAAATGAGAGAATTTATAGAAACCTTTGCTGTAAAGAGAGATTTTAGTTATTGACCATCTAGTGAAGTAGTATAGTATTTAGTAGCCTACAGATCTTAGCTTAATATCTGTTCCTAGAGATTTATATTTAAAATAGAGTACTTTTATGCCTAGACTTAGACTTTGAAATTATGGGAAGTACTAGGATTTTATAGCTTCTTTAAGATAATGCTTTATAAATTCACTTACTTTTCACAGCAAAAAATGTGTTAATATCTGTTGAAAATTAAATATACATCTTCACATTTATGTTTTAAACTAGCCTGCCTTTTTCTTTCTTAGGCCAATGGAAGCATTGTTGTGAAGAACTTATGAAAATTGAGAGTATGTCACCACGGAAACCACCTTTGTTCTTGACAAAAGAGGCAACCTCAGTCTACCATGATATGAGTAAGTGGGGTTTGTCTTTTCTAAGCTGCAGGGTAACAAAAACAACATTGTCCTTACTCAAGCAGCTTATTCTGTTGACATTAAAATGCTAAAATTTTCAGGGCACAGTCAAAATGAATGAAAAAAGACTATGATTATAGTCTAAGGAACTCATGTTTAATAGATGAATTAATACAAAATTAATGAATACACATTTTTCATAGTTTGAATGCTTAAGATCAAACAAAAATGTTAAGGCTTCAAAATGAATAAGGGTGCACTGAAAATAAATATTAGCTGAGTAGCTGATGAAAATTCTGAAATGTAAACTTGAGATTCTAAAATATAATTATGTTCAGTAATTTTTTTCCATATTTTATTAAATTTGTTTTAAAGTAGCATTGATAAATGAATATTAATAAATAGACCCTTTCATCTCAGGCCAAAAAATTGGTTAAGTTTAATACTTTGGAAAATTTAAAATTTCTAGACTCATTCCATTTTCCCACACTTTGAAGGGTATTGTCTTTGTGGGATTGCCTCAGTGAATAGTGTTGTGAACAAGCACAAGTCAGAGCTAAATTCTAGTGTATTTTTCCACCAGTGTCCCTGCACTTACATATACCTTAAAATGCTGGATTTAAAATGAAACATTTGAGTTTACACATTTGAATATATCATGTAAGAGACGTTTATCTGTGTTCTGTTTTTCCCAAGGATCATAACCAAAGTGGTATTAGGGGTTCATTCTGTTTCGATGGGTTTTTTGTTTTGGATTTTTCCCCTGTTACAGAGACTGCTGGTCTACAGGAAAGAATACTAATCCAGTTACATTTTCCCAGTTTACATATCAGGGTTTTATAAAAGGGAATCCACTCTTACCTAGAAGTCAGAATAGATTTTAAATCCAACAAAAGATATTTTATAAATACTTAACCTGTAGAATTCAAAAAAATTCTGATGTAGCTCCACTCTTTTGAAAGCTGGATTTTACACATTTGTTTAGGAATATCTTTAAGTGTGTGTGTGTGTGTGTGTGTGTGTGTGTGTGTAGTGCACAGTACATGATCTCCTTATTTTTTGGTTCTATTAGTTTGGTTATTTTTATAAGTAAACACATTAAAAAAAATCACTTGCTTATCCTAGTCTGTTTTTGATAACTATTTTAGATAACATATTGTAATAACTTTCTTGGGCAAAACATATACTGCTTTTGAATTTTTTTGCATGTATTTTTTCTTAAAATTATTACAGGCATTGATTCACCTATAAAACTTGAAAGTTTAACTGATATAATACAAAAAAAAATTGAACAGACAAATGGAGAGTTCCTTATTGGTCAGCATGAAGAATCCTCACCACCTCTTTGGGCCACACTCTTTGATGGTAATCACCAAGTTGTCATCAAGAAAAAGGTATTCTCTCCTGCAAGCAAGGAGTTACATGACGGGAAAGGGAAAAAGAGACGAGCTCCCCTTCCTCCTTCTGGTAAAGCTGCATTCAGCTTAAAAACACAGAGCAACACAGATCAATTGGTTAAGGACAACTGGGAAAAAAAAAGTGTGTCTCAGACCTCGCCTTTGGATACCAAATTATCAACCCTAATACATCACTTAGAGAAACCAATGGCTGCTCCTCAAAAACTTCTTCCTGCCAGGAAAAATCGTTTAACTGATGGTGAGCACACAGACACTAAAACCAATTTTGAAGCCAAGCCAGTGCCAGCTCCACGGCAGAAATCTATCAAAGACATTTTGGACCCTAGATCATGGTTGTAGGCACACGTGTAGAAAACCCTTAATGTCTAAGACATTTAACAAAATCTGTAACTGTGAGGCTTAATTCAGAAGCACTGTAGATGTAGTAATATGTAATTATGTAGGTAAATATGACAGTGATTTACATCAATAATTAATAAGCTATTAGGTGTAAAAAATGTTTCATAATGAAGAAATGGATTTCTCTAGCAGAGTGCAGGAGGCAGTTTCTAGACAATATCCCAATTGTTGGAAGGGTTAATTTATTCCTAAGTTAGTACCAGGCAGTGAACAAGCACTAGGCAGAAGAAAGCATTAAAATTTCTTTGGGGAGGGATTGTCTAGTAATTTAAAATGTGTTAAATAAGAGCCATATTCTCATTGTGAGGATTTTAATACTAATGGAATGTTTCAAAAGTTTTATTCAAACCACAAATTATAAAATCCACCCAAGAAAATTTCTTCTTAGCATTCTGGAATTCTCATCTAATGGTCCACTGGCTCTCATCTATTGTTTAAGTCACTAGTTAACTCAGTGACCTTTCAGATTCCTGAGATAAATTTTGGAATATTAAATTCTTCATTTTTTAAGGGAATATGTAATGTGCTGTTCAAAGTTGTTTCCTTGATGAGCCCTGAAATCCTGTTGACATTAACTCTCATAAATAAAGCAAAACATTTTTTAGTTTAAGGAACAGGTAGATGAAATGTACCTTACTTCCACTTTTCTATGCATGGTACTAATTTCTATTGTGACATTGGCATTTGGGGAAGTGAGTAGCTGATTAACACCTTAAGATTCATTCAGTACTTATTTAAAAAGCAGATGGCTGATTCAAAATATCAGAAAAGTTGGCCATGATAATAATTTTCAGAATTAATCCATCTAAAAAATTTTAATTAGATTTCCTTTTTCTAGTAAGGGTTCATGTCTGCTACTGATATTTGTCATTAAAAGTCATACTCTTACAATAATGACATTGGAATCATTTCCATAGGAGGTAATTTCCATAGCAACTAATCATAGTGACACAAACAAGATTATGAAATCAAGTGATGAATAAATAGCAACAGAATGAATACCTCAAAGGAACAAAAAAATCCATTTTCTTAATAATTATGCTTCTTATAAACAACAGCTAGACAATTTAAAAAATCTAATCAGAATTTCCAAGTAAAATAAAACAGTTTCCATAAGGTGTCAGCAACAGCACTAAAAATCTGAAATCACACTGAACCCTAAACGTCATTGCAACAAATGAAAATATAAGAATTAAATTACTGCCCTGTGTATAATCTCTAGAGATCTTTTTAAAGCTTGTAAGAACTCTATTTGGATCAGAACTACATTATTTCAAAGTAAAATGAACACTTGACAAAAAATAACATTAATTTAAATGGAGCCTTTCATTATTTTTAGATAGCAGAGTCTTTTTTCATTTATGTAGAATGATGTAACTGCCAGGTTACTTTTGTGTTTACCCAGGACTCCTAGTAAGAATTGGGACTCAAGGGAGTAATGATACAAAAGGTCTCTTGTGACTGGCGACACCAGGATAGACATAGCATTTGATGAGAAGGAAATCCTATATGCTTGCCTGATAGAATTTAGAGACAATCAAGTGTATGAAAACCGAAAAAGGTAGGATTAATTTGTTTTTTCTAACTAGAAGGCTCTCGTAAATCTCGGTTGTGATTGCCAATTCAGTAAATGACATTAAAACTCTAACGGATATTATTTTTGTTTATTTTTTAAACCTCACTGCTGTTTTTGACAGCATTTTGACTGTCGTTGCCACTAAATTATTGAGCTAGAAGATGCTGCAGGAAAAATTGTTTCTGAAACTGGCATCTAAGCATTCTTGTTTTTTTGGTTTTGTTTTTTTTTTTAGTTAAAGCCTTCCTTAGAACAAACCAGTGTTAAAACTTCCAAATTATATTCTTGTCATTTCTCCTTATGTGTATTATATCAAGAAGGATTTAAGTTGTACAGGAAACAGAATTTGTTCTTAGAGGAATTACCTAGCAGTTGTGCCCTTAGTGGGCACTTTGACACAAGCCTGAAGCCCATCTTCCTAGAAACATTTAGGCGAAGCCTGACCAAGGACCACCTCCCCCCAAAATTATTTAGGCTGTTTCTGGGGTCCCATCTTACTGTATGTTACAAAACCTTTAAAATCCGACTGTAGTCTTCGGCTGTACTTCTTTTGACATGGTACTCATTAGATGTTAGTTCTCCCCACTCTCCACTCCCCTGGAAAGGTATAATAAAAAGTTAAGGATCCTTCCCTCCTGCCCTCCCTCCCTCTCTCCCTTCCTTCCACAGTTAAACAAAGATCTAAAAATACTGAGTTAAACACTTTGTCAAGGAGTTTGTCAAAAGAACTATTTGTTTTCTCATTTCCTAAACCGGAAGTTTATGACAGAGAAAAATATACCATGTAATAAAAACATTTCAGCTTTTTATGAGCTGGCTTTTTACATTCCTTGTTTGTCCTTTTCATTTGTTTCTTGATATATGAAGACTATAAACTTGAAAGAAGGAGTTAGCTGTCAGATCTTGATAATAATGTTATAATTGGAGATACATAATAGAAAGAATAGGTATTTTATTATAATTCAGATGATCTGATAATAATATCATAGAAAATTACATTTCAAGCACTGGGATATAAATTACTTAAAACATCATTAAGATAGTATTTTAATTGCTACAAAGTAATGAGCATTTTATTTAAACATCTTGCAAGGACAAAGAAAGCATTTTGTTATTATAAATGCACACCTCCTAAGGTGAACAGTCTTTAAAAATATCAGGCATGCCAACTCTTGGTTAGTTTTAAATCCTCCCTAACTGTCTGCAGTGCCCCCCTGACTTCTTTTAAATGGACGTGCATGTATGTGGAAAACTAAATCCATTTATTATAAATGCCTTATCTTTACCCTTTAGGTTCCTACTAAATGTATTTTACCGGGTACTGTTTATTAAAATGGAAGCTGCCTTGATTTAGAGACAGTTCATGTAAGGTAGGTTAAGCAGTCAAGTATTTCTTTAGGCTTATGTTCAGCTCCTCAGCCACCTACTGAGAAGTTAATTAATTCAGTACAAAATGAAATTATAGGGCAGTTTGGTGCAGTTTATGTTAAATGCCATTTGAATGTAATCACCTGTGTTACCTTGAACGAGGAACAACCATACTAGATAGAGATAGAATGCTGCACCATGAGCAAGAGAAGTGCTTTGGCAGGAAAAATATCTGTCCCTGTGGTTAGAATTTATCAAAACTCATTGTCTTTTTAAAGAGTGAATTATTGAACAGTAATTAAACTGTAACTGATGACCATTTATATTCTCATAGTTGTCTTTGGTGTTCTATTAGTCTTAAACTACAATGTAGATAGAGTTGACTTTTTGCATTTACATTTCAAAGACGTTACTATTTGTAAATGTTTACATGTTTATGTATAACTGCTTCATTGCTAATAATAGTTATAATAAAAATGGTTTATTCTGTATCATGCATATTCTCAGTTAATACTAGAAAAGTGTTACCTTTGAATTTTTAAGAGACGAGATTTCAGTTGAAAATATGGTCAGATATGTTATTTTCTATGACATACTTTTATCATTGGCATTGTTTATAATTTTTATTTTTTAATTAAATGCGGGTCAAGCTTCTGGATTAAAAAGTATTATATCATGGATACATATATATATTTTTTTTAAGTATTAGAGATTGATAAGGAAGCCAAGGTCATGTGACTAAAACTTCTATATTTTAGAAAAAGTGATTCATGAAAATATTTTCTAGATTTTTCCTTTAGGTACCCCCTCTGGGCTATAGACTGATAGAAGTAAACAGTGTTGTGAAATCAGGTTAAACAGAGAAAGACATACTACCCAGCAGCTGGTGCTAATTATTGTAAGACTAATATTCAATAGCCTTGGTATAACTTACATTTATTACAATGTTGTATATAATCCTCTTACACTGTATTCTTCTGAAAATCCATTGATGTAACCTTAGTTTTTGGGTTAGTGGTACATAATTTCCCCAGAGCTTAAGTTACTCTGATAATAAATTAGGGACCTAGGATACTCAGTTGATGTTAGCCACAAGGAGACTCATTTTAATGCACCTCCCTCAGTACTTAATTTATTCCCTTGGAGCACCTCAGGGAAGAGGGAGAGAAATGAGCAATCCTGGCTCAAATATATTATTTCAGCATTTTACTTATAAATCTGTAGTGTGACCAGAAATATTTAACGTTCCTTTTTAGAAGAAACGTCCCTTTCTCTAAGGAGAGAGGACTGCTAATCAATGTGCTCAGATAAGCAAAATACCTTAAGGTTCAAATAACATAAGTTTAACTATTAAAGAAATATTAACATTTTTATTTATCTCAAGATCAGAAAAAATACCAATCCTGGCATGTTTGATAGGCAAAGTCATTCCAAATCTTGCTAAAATTGTGTTTTAAATTGCAGCAATTTGCTTTGAGAGAGTGGTAATCTCTTAATGTAACTACTAAAGGAGAGATACATTGAAAAGATCTTATATATACATAATTATGCTGTATCATAAACATGTTGCAACATATCAAAATAGATCATTTTGCTGAAAATGAATACTTTTCTGAGTGTTGTATCAAGATATATTTTATTTTTGTTTACTCAAAAGAAGACAAATTTTTTTTTGTGAATGGATATATTTTTGTTGGATTTAGCCAACTAAGAAACATATTTTCAACTTAATTAGTTGCAGCAATTTTAATTTTACCTTAAAGGGGAGAAAAAGTATCAAGAGTTATCCATCTATTCACCTTAAGTATTAAAACATATGTTTTATATTTATTACATATAAACGTAGAAGTGTATACATACATATACGTACATGTACCCTGTCAAATCTTCAATCCAGATATTTTCAATTAATTTTAAAAGATTCTTTTAAAATGTGCTGCCAGTGCTAGCAGAGTCAAAGCCCAAACCTCTTTCCACAGTTCACAGGAAACATCACAACCCAGCTTCGACTGCCATACCCTTCTAGGAGCTTTCCTCTTATGGCTCTCAACTTTTGGACATTGCCTCAACAATCTCTGCTGTTTCTACTTGCTCTTCATTTCTTATGCTGTCCTCTCTGCCTAGAATATCTTTTCTGCTCCTCTTCTTCATGCATTCTCCTCTCAACCCACAGTCAGCAAATTTTATTCATTCTTCAAAATTGTAGCACCACTAAATTCACAAAGACTTTGTACCCTCCTCAACCTCTCCATCTAGGTGGAGTTATACTCCTTCCTTGTGCTTTATATGTACCTCTATTTATAGCCTAAGTCCTTATTTGTATTTTTGTATTCCCCTATGTATTAATTTTATGAATTTGTTGCTCCTGCATAACAAATTACCATCAACTTAGAACAACACCCTTTCATTATCTCACATTTCTTTGGAATAGAAGAATGGGATGGGCTTCAATGGGTTCTCTTCTTAGGATCCCACAAGGCTTATATCGCGGTGTCAGCCAGGCTAGGCTCTAATCTGGAGGCTCTGGGAAAATCCACTTCCACTTTTTCAGGTTGTCAGCAAAATTCAGTTTCTCATGCTTGTTGATTAGCCAGGGGTCACTCTCCTAGAGACCACCCTCCAGTCCTTGTATGTGGCCTCCTCAATCTTCAAAGCCAGTAACAGCTCATTTTAAACCTGACACATCCAAATTCTCCTTAAGGAGGATTTGAATCTGTCTGACTTTCCTATCCACAATCAACTGGAGAAAACTGCCTTTTAAGGGCTCATGTGATTAGATGTAGCCCACCAGGATAATCTCCCTTTTGATTAATTCAAGGTCCACTGATTAGTAACCTTAATTACATCTGTAAAAATCTCTTTTGACTATAATGTAACATAGTCGTAGGCATGATATCATATTCATAGGGCAGGAAATCTTGGGGGCCATTTAAAAATTCTGCCACCTACCACAAGTTAGATTTTTCAAGGGCAGGGAGCATGTCTTATTTGACTTTTAACCCTGCATAATAGTAATGAGGGAGGATTATTGTATATTTATTATGTGTAAGGTATTGTGCTAAGCACATGAATTAACTCATTTAATCCTTAAAATAGTCCTCCTAGTAACCCCACTAAACAAATGTAATGTGGGAGACTTGCCCTGAGTCACACTGCATGGTAGTTAAGAGTGTGATTTCTGGAGTTAGACCTTGATTAAATTCTAGCTCTGCCATGACCTAGCTGTGTGATGGGGCTGGGTTTTTTTTAACTTCATCTAAGTTTGAGGGTTTCTTTGTTTTGTTTTTTTTTAATCTTTAAGCTAGAAATAGTACTTACCTCATAGGATAGTTGTGATTACTCAATAAGATAATGCATGTAACACGTAGCCCAGGCCCTTCAATTGTTTTTACGACCTGACATGTAGCATGAAACAAATGTAGAAAGAAAGGAATGAGAAAATACAGCTGATATATATGTGTGTGATATGTGTATATACCTACATATATATTCTTAAAAGAAATTATAACCCTTGTCCCATTTTTATTTTTTGCTTGATGAGAATATACTGGAATTACAGTACATAAGAATTTAAGAGATACCTAAAATATGTCCATATACTCACTGTCCTAATATAAGAACCCTATGTTATGCACTCTTGGGGTTTATAAGATTAAGAAGAATACTTATTCCAGAGAAGTTCACATTGTAGTTGGTGGGATCAACTGTATTAGAGAACTTCGATATGGATTACTGCTTAAACTTGCCTCCTGTATATATAACGTAAATATATCTGTATACAGACATTTAAAACAATCCCTACCTACCATCAGTGAACTTAAAAAATTAGTTGAAAAGATTAAATAATACACAAAATAACAGTGGGCAATATAAAAGAACAGTCAGTGTAACACAATTAAGCTTCTGATTTTAAGTGCTATGAGAGATCCGTGAGTGGTATGAGAATTTTTTTTTTTTCTTTTTTTTTTTTGAGGTGCGCGGGCCTTTCATTGTTGTGGCCTCTCCCGTTGCGGAGCACAGGCTCTGGACACACAGACTCAGCGCAGCGGCCATGGCTCACGGGCCCAGCCGCTCCACGGCATGTGGGATCTTCCCGGACCGGGGCACGAACCCGTGTCCCCTGCATCGGCAGGCGGACTCTCAACCACTGCGCCACCAGGGAAGCCCCTGTATGAGAACTTTTAAACAGCAATTTTTCGACAAGAGCAAAAGGCCTTGTATCTTTTTACTACTAAAATGATGAATTAAGCAGTGCAAAATTATATACTATGAATATCTTTGCTGTGAGAACAAGTCATAATAGGAAGATTTTTCAAATCTAGGGGAAATAAGTGAAATAGAAGTCAATTTATCCAACAGTCTCCTGGAGGAGTTTAATTTTATACCATTCAAATTTAAGGGAGATTAGTTGTCATGGAAGTTTGTGGAAAGGAATGGATTGGATAGGCAGTTAGCCTATTGTTAAGAATCAACAAGCAGATTAGCATGGCTGAAGTAAAAGTGGCAGTAGGGGAAAGGTAGGGTATGTTGGACCACGTGCAGGACCTTAATGCCAGTTCAAAAAAATAAGTTAAACTAAGTAGTAGTTGACAACAGGACTAGAGTTGGCAGAGTTAGTGGAAAGAGCACGCAGCTTATGAATTGGGAGAATTGGATTCTAGTCCCTGGTTTACAATTAACTAGCCATCTTGCCTTGGGTAAGCTATTATTTACCAGTTCAACTTCATTATTAGTAGAACCACTGAAATGGCTGTTGGTGTTTGTCTCAAGCTAATCTAGAGAGCCCTAGGTTCCTGAGTTGATGCCCTTAGAGGCTGCAACCAGTGGGGTGATGCCAAGTGAGTGAGCCTCTAGTGCTCCCTCTTCTAAATCTCCTAAATCAGCTAGAGCAGCTCCAAGTTGATCTGTTTAATTTTAAACCCCATGAGGTAGTATTATAATAGCCACCGTTTTACAGATGAGCATTTGAGGCACAGAACAGTTAAGTAACTTGCCCAAGGTCTCATGGTGAATGAGACAGGATTTGAAAGTAATCAGTCATCATCCAAAGTGAATGATCAACCTCCTCATTGTACTACAACCTCTAATAAACGTGAAATAACACACAAACATTGAGAGCAAGTTTTGCCAGACTAGCCTGAAAACTCTTTTTCCCTAGTGATGTGATCACTTGGAGTATCTCTTTGTATTAAAGCCCCCAATGAAAATCGATTTCATTCACAGTTACATCCAGCCTGTACTATTCTGGGCATCATGTCTGGCCCTGGGAGGCATTTGGGAGGGGAGGTTTGGGTATATGTAAATCTGACTCTACTAGCAGGCCGTGGAGAGCATTATAATAGAAATATGAAAGGGAGGAAAAGATAAATTCCATCCAGGAACATCTGGGAGGATGGGTATTTGAGCCAAGCTTGAAGTATGAGTTGGTTTTCATTAATTACATTTCTTTTTGGTAAAAAAGCAACAGGTGATAACTTAAGCAAAAGCAACAACAGCAAAACTGGTGGGGGACTTTATTGAAAGGCTATTAGAATCATCCAGAGGAATGAAGGGGGCCTAAGGAAGGTTGGACAGGACAAGTCAGGGTCCTCAGCAACATAAAGATTGAAAGAATAAAGTTTTATTCTCCTAGAATAGTGACTACATCAACATATTAAAACTTTTTAATATTGGGGTGAAAAAACGAATCACAGAACTTAACATCTAGAACTGTGGTTCTAAATCAGGAGTAATTTGTGTTCACCATGGAATATTTGGCAGTGTCTGGAGACATTTTTGATTGTCCCGACGGAGGTTCAGAGTGCTGCTTGAATCTGGTAGCAAGAGACCAGGGATGCTGCTAAGTCTTGTAGGATTGGGCTCTGCAGATATGGGAAAGGGCACTCCGAACAGGGAACAGAATGAACAATGGAGCAGGAGGATCATGGTGGTTTAAAATATGTCCACAGATTCTTTCACACTTCTTCAAACGTAGAATGTAATTCTCCTCCCGTTGAATTTGGACTTAGGGATTCACTTCTAATGAATAGAGTATGGTGGAAGTGATGCTATGTGACTTGTGAGGCTAGGATATGAAGGAGAGTTTATACCTAAGCACTCTGTCTTGGATCACTGACTTTGAGGGAAGCCAGCAAGTACACTCCATCAGTCCTGGAAGAGATCCATGTGGAGAGAAACTGAGACCTCTGCCCCACAACCAGCACCAACTTTCAAATGAGCACTCAGAAGCGGATCCACAAACCTAGGCATGATGGCAGCCTCTGGAGAAATTCCAAGCCAGAATCACCCAGCTAAGACCTCCTAAATTCTTGACCTGCAGAAATTGATAATAAGATAATAAATATTTATTATTATTATTTTTTAACATCTTTATTGGAGTATAATTGCTTTACAATGGTGTGTTAGTTTCTGCTTTATAACAAGGTTAATCAGCTATAAATATACATATGTTCCCATATCTCTTGCGTCTCCCTCCCTCCCACCCCTCTAGGTGGTCACAAAAAACCGAGCTGATCTCCCTGTGCTATGCAGCTGCTTCCCACTAGCTATCTATTTTACATTTGGTAGTGTATATAAGTCCATGCCACTCTCTCACTTT
>NC_041233.1:15035009-15036305 GCF_002837175.3 Physeter macrocephalus | reverse complement strand
CTGTGAAAAATGCCATTGGTAGTTTGATAGGGATTGCACTGAATCTGTAGATTGCTTTGGGTAGTATAGTCATATTCACAATGTTGATTCTTCCAATCCAAGAACATGGTATATCTTTCCATCTGTTTGTATCATCTCTAATTTCTTTCATCAGTGTCTTACAGTTTTCTGCATACAGGTCTTTTGTCTCCGTAGGTAGGTTTATTCCTAGGTATTTGATTTTTTTTGTTTCAATGGTAAATGAGAGTGCTTCCTTAATTTCTCTTTTAGATTTTTCATCATTAGTGTATAGGAATGCGAGATTTCTGTGCATTAATTTTGTATCCTGCTACTTTACCAAATTCATTGATTAGCTCTAGTAGTTTTCTGGTAGCATCTTTAGGATTCTGTACGTATAGTATCATGTCATCTGCAAACAGAGACAGCTTTACTTCTTCTTTTCTGATTTGGATTCCTTTTAATTTTTATTCTTCTCTGATGACTGTCGCTATAACTTCCAAAACTATGTTGAATAATAGAGTGGGCAACCTTGTCTTGTTCCTGATCTTAGAGGAAATGGTTTCAATTTTTCACCATTGAGAATGAAGTGGGCTGTGGGTTTGTCATATATGGCCTTTATTATGCTGAGGTAAGTTCCCTCTGTGCTTACTTTCTGGAGGGTTTTTATCATAAATGGGTGTTGAACTTTGTCAAAAGCTTTTTCTGCATCTATTGAGATGATCGTATGTTTTTTCTCCTTCAGTTTGTTAATATGTTGTATCACAGTGATTGATTTGCATATATTGAAGAATCCTTGCATTCCTGGCATAAACCCCACTTGATCCTGGTGTATGATCCTTTTAATGTGCTGTTGGGAAGAATGGGTGTTAGCTCTACTCTAAATGTTTGATAGAATTCGCCTGTGAAGCCATCTGGTCCTGGGCTTTTGTTTGTTGGAAGATTTTGAATCACAGTTTTAATTTCAGTGCTTGTGATTGGTCTGTTTATATTTTCTATTTCGTCCTGGTTCAGTTGCGGAAGGTTGTGCTTTTCTAAGAATTTGTCCATTTCTTCCAGGTTGTCCATTTTATTGGCATATAGTTGTCTGTAGTAATCTCTCATGATCTGGCTAATGGTTTATCAATTTTGTTTATCTTCTCAAAGAAACAGCTTTTAGTTTTATTGATCTTTGCTATTGTTTTTTTCATTTCTTTTTCATTTATTTCTGATCTGATCTTTATGATTTCTTTCCTTCAGCTAACTTTGGGGTTTTTTTGTTCTTCTTTCTCTAGTTGCTTTAGGTGTAAGATTAGGTTG
>NC_041233.1:15031821-15034049 GCF_002837175.3 Physeter macrocephalus | reverse complement strand
TTGGTTGTAGGTTTTTCCCTTTCATCACTTTAAGTATGTCCTGCCACTCCCTTCTGGCTTGCAGAGTTTCTGCTGAAAGATCAGCTGTTAACCTTATGGGGATTCCCTTGTATGTTATTTGCTGCTTTTCCCTTGCTGCTTTTAATGTTTTTTCTTTGTATTTAATTTTTGATAGTTTGATTGATATGGTTCTTGGCATGTTTCTCCTTGGATTTATCCTGTATGGGACTGTCTGCGCTTCCTGGACTTGATTGTTTCCTTTCCCGTGTTAGGGGAGTTTTCTACTATAATCTCTTCAAATATTTTCTCAGACCCTTTCTTTTTTTCTTCTTCTGGGACCCCTACAATTCTAATGTTGGTGCATTTAATGTTGTCCCAGAGGTCTCTAAGACTGTCCTCAATTCTTTTCATTCTTTTTTCTTTATTCTGCTCTGCAGTAGTTATTTCCACTATTTTATCTTCCAGGTCACTTAGTTCTTCTAGGTCCTTGTTAAACGTTTCTTGTATTTTCTCCATTCTATTTCCAAGATTTTGGATCATCTTTACGATCATTACTCTGAATTCTTTTTCAGGTAGATTGACTATTTCCTCTTCGTTTGTTTGGTCTGGTGGGTTTTTGCCTTGCTCCTTCTTCTGCTGTGTGTTTCTCTGTCTTCTCATTTTGCTTAACTTACTGTGTTTGGGGTCTCCTTTTCACAGGCTCTAGGTTCATAGTTCCCGTTGTTTTTGGTGTCTGCCCCCAGTGGGTAAGGTTGGTTCAGTGGGTTGTGTAGGCTTCCTGGTGGAGGGGACTGGTGCCTGTGTTCTGGTGGATGAGGCTGGATCTTGTCTTTCTGGTGAGCAGGACCATGTCCCTTGGTGTGTTTTGGGGTGTCTGTGACCTTATGATTTTAGGCAGCCTCTCTTCTAATGGGCAGGGTTGTGTTCCTGTCTTGTTCATTGTTTGGCGTAGGGTGTCCAGCACTATAGCTTGCTGGTTGTTGAGTGGAGCTGGTTTTAGCATTGAGATGGAGATATCTGGGAGAGCTTTCGCCGTTTGATATTATGTGGAGCCGGGAGGTCACTGGTGGACCAATGTCCTGAACTTGGCTCTCCCACCTCAGAGGCACAGGCCTGACACCCAGCTGGAGCACCAAGACCCTGTCAGCCACATGGCTCAGAAGAACAGGGAGAAGGAAGGAAGGAGGAAGGAAGGAAGGAAGGAAGGAAGGAAGGAAGGAAGGAAGGAAGGAAGGAAGGAAGGGAGAGTTAATAAAATTTTTAAAAATTATTAAAAATTTTTAAAAATTGAAAAGTAATTTTAAAAAAAAGAAAGAGAGATCAACCAAACCAAAAAAACAAATCCACCAATGATAACAAGTGCTAAAAAACTGTACCAAAAAAAACAGACAGACAGAACCCTAGGACAAATGGTAAAAGCAAAGCTATACAGACAAAATCACAAGAAAGTCCATCGCCTCAATTTCCGGAGGATTCCTTGTCTATTCAGGTATTACAGAGATGCAGGGTACATCAAGTTGATTGTGGAGATTTAATCCGCTGCTCCTGAGGCTGCTGGGAGAGATTTCCCTTTCTCTTCTTTGTTCACACAGCTCCTGGGTTTCAGCTTTGGATTTGGCCCCGCCTCTGCGTGTATGTTGCCTGAGGGCATCTGTTCTTCGCTCGGACAGCACGGGGTTAAAGGAGCAGCTGAGGCAGGGGCTCTGGCTCACTCAGGCCGGGGGGAGGGAGGGGTACGGATGCAGGGCGAGCCTGCGGCGGCAGAGGCCGGCGTGACGTTGCACCGGCCCGAGGCGCGCCGTGCGTTCTCCCGGGGAAGTTGTCCCTGGATCCCGGGACCCTGGCAGTGGCGGGATGCACAGGGTCCCGGGAGGGGAGGTGTGGATAGTGACCTGTGCTTGTACACAGGCTTCTTGATGGCGGCAGCAGCGTCCTTAGCGTCTCATGCCCGTCTCTGGGGTCCGCGCTGATAGCCGCGGCTCGCGCCCGTCTCTGGAGCTCCTTCAAGCAGCACTCTTAATCCCCTCTCCTCATGCACCACGAAACAATGGGCAGCTCCAGACTTTTTCCCGGACTCCCTCCCGGCTAGCCGTGGCGCACTAGTTCCTTCAGGCTGTGTTCACGCTGCCAACCCCAGTCCTCTCCCTGCGATCCGACCGAAGCCCAAGCCTCAGCTCCCAGCCCCCGCCCGCCCCGGCGGGTGAGCAGACAAGCCTCTCGGGCTGGTG